>NC_000071.6:39433284-39648284 GCF_000001635.26 Mus musculus | reverse complement strand
CTTTGGGAAGGGGTAAGAGAAACTTCTTATTAGTATGTCATCTTAAACAAGCTATCCTCCTTGTAAACTGGGGTGGTTGTGTGTATGTGCGTGTGTGTGTGTGTGTGTGTGTGTGTGTGTGTGTGTGTGTGTGCGTGTGTTTCTAATAATGTTAGTGTGAAAGCAGAAGATGTTTTCTGAGAAGATGACTTGAGAAGTAAAGTGCCTGCTTCCTAAGCTTGGATCCCCAGTGCATCTGTGACTCCAATCTGGAATAGGTAAAGAAAGGCAGATATTTTGTGTATTGTAGGAGGGTAGACTCTGGTCAGTCTAGGAAAACAATAATTTCCAGCTTTAGTGAGAGATCTTGTCTCAAAAAATAAGGTGGCAAGACATAGAAGACATCCACTCCAATCAACCTTTGACTTCCACATATACTATAGTTCATATTTATAATACAACACACACACACACACACACACACACACACACACACACACACACACACACACACACACTGAGCAGATACAGGGCAGAAACAGGGTATATAATTGATTTTACCCAACTCCTGACTCATGTCTTGGCTCTACCTTACATGTTGTTGTTGCAGGTTATTGACCAAAGCCATAGGTCACCCAGCTTTTGTTGCACGCCTTCAGCTTTGATCTTCTGTGAACAGAGTCTACAGTCTAGCCGGAATGAATGAATCCGTAAAGGTGGCTTGTGCATATAAGGCTTACTGCTCCGTGATGCAAGAGTTTCTGCTGGCAGCAGTGATATCTTAATGTTTCATTTATCTCTCATATCAAGTATCCAGCAATGGCTCTAATAGCTTACATACTAGTGATGCAGAAGACAGCTGTAATGCACTCATTTTCGAGTTGATGACACTGGCTTGGGTCATAGAACTGAGTGACAGTTGTTTTCTGGTTGGTTGCTAGCATGTCTCTTATGAGCCTCAATTCTCACCCTGAACCAAATCAAACCACCCTTAAAATATCAAATGTGTAAACTTATTAAAACTATTTTATTTTAGGTGTAGGTGTGTGAACTCTCTCTCTCTCTCTCTCTCTCTCTCTCTCTCTCTCTCTCTCTCACACACACACACACACACACACACACACACACACACAAAATCACATCTACCCATATATGTGAGACAAGTACCTGCCAGTATAGAAGAGGGTATTAGATGCACCAGAGCTGAACTGACAGGCAATGTGAGCCTTCTCTTCTAGGAAAACTTTGGTCCTCTGTTGGAGCAATGCTGGCACTTCACTGACAAACCTTCTCAATAGCCCCTACAGATTTTGTTTTTGTTTTTGTTTGTTTGTTTGTTTGTTTGTTTGTTGTGAGTTTTGTTGATGTTATTTGGGTTTTATGTTTGTTAGTTTTCAGGGGGGGTGGGTCCTTAAGTTATACTGTCAGAGAACCTACAAAAGGACAATTGTATGGTTACTCAAACCCAAGGCTCTTCCAATGTACTGGCGAAGACAGATGCAAAAACAGCTCTGTTTAATACAGTATTAGGGCCAATACAGCAGACCAGGTATCTAGGAGTGAGCAGAAGGGAGTCCCAGAAGACATCTAGGAGAGAGATCAATGTCTAAGCAGACATATACATCCAAACCAAAACAAAAACAAACAAACAAACAAAAAGACAGCCAGAAAGCTCATTGGTATTTTTATTTACCTAAATCTAAGAACATTGACTATTGATCAATAAATATTTGATAATATTGGTGTGGATGCGCAACTGTAAGGTCAGTGCTCCAATTCCTATCACTTGCTGAATGTGCATGGAGTAGGTTCTGCCAAAGGTGAGTAACAGAGACTCTGAACTGGGGCTGGGGTTTTCATTTCTTTTGAGTTTTTTGTGGCAGGAAATAAAGAAAGTTGGTTAACTGGCCTCTGACTTCCAAGGTATGAATAGAAGAATTCTTGCAAATCTCCTTTTGTGTCTCAGGGATGGCTTGTGTACTTCATACCATGTATTGGGCATTGAAACACATTTGACCCTTCATGAAGGAAAAATAACCTCAACCAACTTAGGACACCAACACCCCTCCCACCCTGTGTTGAAGGATTCCTCATCTCCACTGTGCTTGGCATCTGGAAGAAGCTTAAAGTGACCATAACTGAGAGTTGGCAGCCCTTTTAATCTGAACTCTCCATTTAATCACAATAGATATTTGTGGGATTTTACCCAACTTCATAGAATGAGAGAAAAAGTATGTATCTAAATCTAAAGTAAACTTTAAATTGACTTTTCCAAATGCAGATTTAAAGTGGCTTTTGTGAATGCACTTTTTTTTTTCCTTTTTAACCTGAAATGGGCATATCAACTTTACATTTATTCAAAGAATAAGTAGCCAGAATCATTAAATTTTCTAATAAGTTATCATTGAAAAGGAAAACTTGGCTAAGCTCTCCAAGATGTTGCCTGCTTTATAAGCCACAATAAACTGGGCATCCGTTTGCCTTCTAAGAGGACTGACGCTAATCTTTGCACCAGCTACGAGGTCAATTTCCCAAAGGAATTTTCCCCCTTAGATAGGAAAATGTTGATTCTAGAAATATAGATGGTAAATATTTATATTCTGAGTTTTAAGATATGGAAGATATTAAAGTAGCTAAAAGAAGTTCTTTTGATTTGAATTTGGTTACTTCTTTCTTATTCCTTTCACACACACACACACACACACACACACACACACACACACACACTCTCTCTCTCTTGCCTGCTCCTCTTTTCTTCTGGTAACCTGCTTTGGAAGGCGACTTGCTCTGGGCTGAAGCAATCCAGTGTCTCCAAGGAGATTCCAGCTCCTTCGCCCTCCAAATCTTAAACTGAGTCACACTATGCAGGTTGGCTCTCTCACAAAACCTCTCAGCTTTGGAACGCAGGAAAAACTTGATTAGTTTCAGAGGTGAAATTTGCCAACCTAGTTACTTTTGCTAAAGGAAAGCTGAATTCTTCGGGCTCGCCTTAAGTCGGTCCTTTTGAGGTGAAACCGAAGGAGAGAGGGTTTTGGAGAGAGGGTTTTTCCGTGGCGACAAAGCACACTCTGAAGCCACCTCTTCAAGTGGCTCCTGTCCCTGCTGCAGCGCAAGATGGAGCTACCGGCTCCAGAGACCTCCCGGTCTGTGCACCGAGCACAGGCGCCTAAAGCGAGTCACCTGCTGGTAAGGAACGCTGGGTGGGAACACACGTGGGTACTGCGAAGGTCTTGGGGACCACGCAGAATTTATGAAAAGGATAACGGTCATATGGGCCCAAGGTTCGGACCCAGAGGGGTCAGGGAGCCGACCAGGAGTCCAGGGTTTGCAAGGTGGATAAAGTCACCCAAGCCACACGCCCCACCCTCTAGACTGCGCTGGTCTCTCCCTTTAGACTAAAATCCGAGGAGCCGAGGTACTGGGTGAGCGGAGCCGGCTCCTTCGGGACCCAAAAGCGCAGAAATCGGGTGCTTAACTGGCTTGCTGGAAGTCGGCGCTCAGGGACTCGCTGGGAGGCGGGACTCGGGGCAGTACCAGAGCCAACAAGGCAGCAGTGGGCGCTCGAGATCCTCTTCTGCCCTCCGCGCTCTCCCCGAGCTCCGGCCTCCACTGTCCCCTCCTCCGGCTCCTGCTCCTCCTCCTGCTCCTCCCATCCGTAGAACCGGCACCAAAACGCCTGCCTGCAAGGTCCTCAGTGCGCTGCAGCCCGGAGCTGCGGTCACCGCCGGGTCTCTCTCGGTGAGTGCCTGTGTCCCTTCACCGCTCGCCCGTCCCGGGGTGAGTGTGAATTTGCTCCAAAGGGCGCAGGTACTTGGCGGCGGTGCTGCCCATGGCCCGGCCGGAGAGAGGATTGAGGGCGCCGGACCGGCTGGACGGGTACGCGACTCAGGTGAGCGCGGAGCGTGAGGGGTGAGGGCTGCCTAGGCACCTTCTTCTGGTATTCCGACTAACTCAAGTGCAAAGCCCAAGGTGAGATAAGGCTAAAGCAGGTAGAACACACTCCACTGGAGGCAAGACTCGGGGTTATCTGATTCTCCTGTCTCCTGCTCCGAAACCTCACCTCTAGAATTCGCGAGATGGACTATAAGGTACCAGACTTTCTGACTCTTAAAAGACTGGATTTATGTCCCTAGATGACTCGAGAGGGTCGTCGCTGCCCGTTGCTCGGCGCCACAGCTTCTCTCTAGGACCTTGGGCAACTGCAGCTAGAGTGGAGCGCTGGCTGAGCCCGGGTACCACCTAGGGCGGAGAATTGGGCCAGGGGACAGCTAACAGGAGTCCCTCTGGAATGGGGCATCTCGGGTGTGGAAGCCTTGGTCTAGTTTGCCTTTGCATTTGGTAGCAATAATGGGGAGACTGAGCATCTCCCGGGGTACTCGAAGAAGAAGGTGACAGGCAGGACCTTAGGTATTAAGACAGCCAGTTACATACGGCTGTTATTTTTTTTTTTTTTTTTCGTGTTACTTTTTTACTTTTTTCCCACCTCGGCTTCTATTTCGAGTACCACCGATAGAGGAGGCGGATGGGGGAGGGTAGTGGATAATGGATGTCCGTACACGAACCTGGGAAGCTTGTATTTAGAAAGTGCACAGCTCGCTCGGAGCCTGACCTCTTCAGGTGTGCCATACACACCCGCTTTTTTAGAGCAGTGGACTCCGCTGCTTTCCTCTGGACCCTGCCATTCCTGGAACTGGAAAGCCAGCTCTCCGAACCTGGGGCTCAAACCAGTAGTAGGATGGAGAAGCCAGTGCTGGAGCCAGATGCCTACCAGGGATTGGTGGGCTGTGCCAGACTTAGCAATTATTTGTGGGTGCCTCCGACTCTTTATGGCACAATCTAAGCTAAAGGAGGCACTTTATTTTCCTTGCACACACGGGGTTCTCCTCTGGATCAGGAGTAGCACCCTTCCTCGCCAACCCCCACAACACAACGCAGAAGCTGTGGTATTCTTGCTTTGCCTTGCGCGAGAGACTTACTCCTCCTCTTCCCTCCGCGTTATCCCGGGGCTATTTTTATACTTAACTATGCTAAGATGCTTTTGGGGGGATCCCAAGGAGCCAACTCTGCATCCACAGTCTTGAAGCTGCTTTCCCAGAGGAGGTCTCTTGTTAGCCAGGAGCTGGGGTGAGTAGAGGAGACCGTGAATAAGGGAGAGGAGAGAGTTCGCCCTTGCTTCAGTCTGAGCTCAGCATTCTCAGGAAAGTACCACCAGCACCCAGGCTGCCCCACCTCCCAGCCATTTCCCCAATCCGGGTGGGAGCAGATCTCCAGCGCAGTCCCCAGGTGCCCCAGCCCTGGGTATTTGACCAGCTGCTTTGGGGGTGGGGGTGGGGGACACAAGGTACTGTGGTCTCAGCTTTGCTCCCAAAGCTCACTGTATTTGTTGAAATTCAATTACCAGCTTCCACCCAGGAGTTTATTCCAGGAATTCTATATTTAACTTTATTTTTTTTCACAAAAGGAGATTGAGATAGCTCAACTCTGCACCCCCAACCCCCACATTTCTGAAGTACTAATTCCTTTTGACACCAGGAATTAGTCTTGCTTTCTACTTTCCCAGCAAAAGTGAGTACAGTTAGAATTATTCCGACCTTCTAAAGTTCCAAATGAATGCTTAAGGTACAATGCATTGGACTGCCCTTCCTTATTTTCAACATGGTTAGATTTTTACATTCACTGAATTGGGAAAATAACATTGATATGGACTGTTGTATTACGTAAGGTTACACACACACACACACACACACACACACACACACACACACACCTCCACGGCCATGTATGAGAAGGTGAACTTTTAAAAGAGCCCCTTTGGCATCAGTTACCCATCTAAGTCTTGTTCGACAGGGATGGACAACTTCCTGACTAAGCACTCTTAAGTCTCTGCAGTTAATTAGCCAGCAGCCAGAGATGTCTTAGTGAGCAGGACTGAGCTATGATTCTGGGCTTCACATCCTCTCCTAAGCTGCTGTGCACGCAATATACCATGTCTTAAGACGGAAAGTTTTGGACAGGTGATCTGGTGAGAAAGTGGTGCCTTGATCTTACAAAGGGGATTTTGGACATGTGGAGGGCCCTTGCTGCTAGTGTGGGGTGGGGGTGGTGGGGTGGTGGTGGGGCATAACCTTTATCTCTCCAGCAGATTATAGCCTTCCTACACCTTGATAAGCAGAGTGAGCTTTGCCTTACACAAACTCGTCTATATAGCTGGGACTTGTGTTTTCATCCTCAAAAGAAGAAATTCTCAGCCTTGAAAAATCCCAGGGATTCTCGGAAGGGGGAAGATTCACAGGAGCTTTTCCTGTCTTAAGTTAAAATTCAGTGGTGATTCCAAAGCAGGTGGGAGAAGGGGAGTGGCTGGGGGAGGAGGGGGAGGGATGAGCTGGTTGGTATGTGCTGCTCAGCCTCTTTGAGACCCAACCTGCACTCTGGGTGTCACACAGCCACTGACAGGACTGAGTCCCGTTCTCTCCTGGGTAAGGAGGCAAAGATAGTCAAGCATGGGATGCCTGAATGGGTTATAACCTATGTCTGCCATGAGTATCTAGACACCAGTTCCAGAGCCTGAGCTGAGGAGTGTAGCACTTTTTTGGCTGCTCTGTGACAAGTGAACTGTCTTCCAAGGTGTTACAGAAGGACAGACAGCACTTTTCATCTGAGGTTAGAAAATATGAACACTGCAGTTCTCCAGTCCCCAACTTAGCCATGGAACCATCTGCTTTCTATCTAGACTCCCTTTCTTAAACAAGAAAGCAAGAGACTGAAGGCTGTGATGAGGCCAGCCTCTGTCCCCATGACCTTAGGCCCACTGTTTCCTCTCTCTTCGTCTCCTAGTCTTTCCTGTAGATTAGTGACTGGAGAATGATTAAGAGGAAATGATAAAATACACCTAAAAGACATTTTGCTGACTACAAAACACTTGTGAAATTTTGATTATTTAATTTGCCTTTCTGGCTTTTATATTTTATATCTACTTAATGTTCATGTTAATTGTAATTGGGGTGTGCCTGCATCGGAGTTCATCACAGCCACTAAACCTAAAATGAGGGCAGATTTAAATAAGTTTCATCTTATGTGCACTCTCCATGAGTTACGTCATCTCTGAGCCTCACTGTTTCTAAGAATTACAATTTCCAGGATCAGCGTTAACTTTTAGAGTTGTTTTTTCATCTTTGTCTGTTTTCAGACAGGGTCATATATCCTGGGCTGACCTCCAAGTTGCTCTGTAGCTAAAGATGACCTTGGACATCATCTGGCTCTCCCGCTCCTAATTTCAAGTGCTGGGATTATAGACATAAACTATAGCATCCAGTTATTTTAGTGCTGTGGTTCAAACCAGTGTGCTAGGCAAGTACTCTACTAATGGACCTACATCCCTTGTCTTTTAAAGTGTTTTGCTGTAGTTTTACTTTTAAGTTTAGTGTGTACATATGTCTTAAGTAGATATATTTGTAGGGAAGGACAATATTGCTTAATCAAAAACAGAGAAAAGTTAGAAGACAGTGACTCAGCTGGGGGAGAGTGAAGCATAACCAGTTTTGTGGTCTCTCTTGTCTAAGTTGGTCATCTGCACAAAGTGTTTGCCTTTCTATCTTTCATTTTTCTCTTTTTTCAGAATTTGTCCCTAGAGCCTAGTTCAGTATCAAACACTTAATGCATTTTCCAAGATGGGTTTGGAAAAGTGAATGAATGATTGAACGGAATCTTCACAGCTATTCAAAAGAGCAGATGGTATAATTTCTATTTTAACAATTGCGAATCTGCAGATTAGGAAACGTTGTCAGTTTTCTGAAGGTACAGAGGATTCCAGATTGAAATTCAGATCTATGTGTTCTCATTACAGACTTCAGTACTGTTTTGGGGGGGGGGGGGCTCTCCCTCCATCACCACTCAAAGTCCCACTAAGTGTCTGGAAGGTACCCAGCAACCAAATATCATTTTTTTCTATATAGAATCTCCACTGTCTTGGTCAGAGAGATGCTCCTAGTTGGAGGTAGAGTTTCTTTTCCTAGTTTGTATCTTGTAGCCCTGAACTCAGTTAAATGATCCCACCAGGGAATTGGAATCTGGAGGGAGAAGTGTAAGGACACAGAAACTGTAGAGTGTTTATCATCAACTTGGGTCATGGATCAAGTGGCTGGCGTCAGCAGCAGCATCCAAGTCTCAGGATGTGCTCCCAGCGGAGCTATTCCTTGGGTACCATCTTGACATGATCCCTGGAGTCTGGTCCCCTTCATTCCTTCTCATTTTCCAAGCCTGGATTTTCGGCATCTCCCTAGATCCTAGAGGCATCACCGAGTCTTCAGACAGCTTACTTTTTGTGTCTGCGTTAAGCAGCATCTTAAGCAGCTGATGCAAACAGCCTCCACAATCCATCTTCAGGACTGCCTCTGGCATGAAGCCTTCTCAGCTCCCTCCACCCACAGGGAATTAAGTCCATAGCTTTTGCAGGCCGTTAGAATAATATTTACTGGGCCATAGTTTGTCAATAGTTATGTGCTACCGGGAGAGGACTAGAAAAATGAATACATTATTCTTTGAAGGAAAGGCTTAAACATAACAGAAATAGATCCCAAAGGACATCTTTCCTAATTTTTTTTTTCTTTCCTTCCGCATACTGCCTGCTTTTTGGTAACATTCCAGCAGGGGGCGCAAATGACAGTACCTTCAGCTGCCAGACAAGAAGCAGCCTGCATAGGACTGAAACATGGGTCTACAGCTCAGATCCAACACTCTGTTGCTAGTGAAACCTATGACCTAACCTTGCCAGGGTTTGTTTAATGTTTAATATAAATGACAGGTTAACAGTTTTATGTAAAATTTACAGACATCGGTTTCTAGCAGCCTATTCAACATGTCTAAATAACACACGTGAGTGTGCAGAGCGTTTTCCTATAAAGGGACCTCGGAGCTCTCCCACAGACCTGCAGACTATTGGCTTCTGAGTGCTTGGGATAGACGGAAGCTTTGCTTGGAATGTGACTCTCACGAAAGATCTTACCTGTAAGGCCACAACAGGAATGTGGGGAAAGGGGTATGGATGCTATAGTCACTTCCTTCCTCGTGATCTGCTTCAGCCAGTTCGGGATGTCACTGGTCTTTATCTCTGCAAGCAGTTTTAGAATCCCATTTACACCTTTAACTCATTTGCTGAGTTCCAACCCCGCTCTACTGACTGTTCTTCCTGCCAGTGACACAGTGGGGAATAAAACAGATGGAAGCCCTCACCACTGTGCACATCTAGTAGAAGACAAAGCGGGAGAACTAATGAAAATCCCTCCTGCTTAGACTGGTATATGCTAAGGATGGAAACAAAAATCAGGGAAGTGTGAGATGAAAAGTCAGGGTTGCTGGTAAGTTGAGGGGCCTAAGGCAGTTAGCCTGGGCTCTAGTTCAGTGTGACCATGTCAAGTTTCATGATCTGACACAAAATGGTTTTCAGTGTGGGAATATGGAGTTTTGATTGGACTCCGAAATTTCAAATTAATCTCTGATATTTCTCTGTAGGCCTAACTTGTTTTAATTGATGGGTAGGCATGCTGAACACAAGCCTTGCACCAGACCTTGTATTAGGTATAGTGATGGACCACCAAACCAATCAATGATATTACAGACCAAGGTGGAAGGCATCAGTGTCACAAGGGATTGGATCACCAGATCTCTGGAGGGGCTTAGGGAAGATGTCCTTGTGGAGAATTCCTGCTCAGAACACTGGTACCCAGTGCCTTTTTAATTGAACAGTGAATGTGCATACATTTGTGCCAGAAATAACTTGCCTGTGTACCTTCCCACTTCTTTTCCTTGCCTGGATTCCCTCCTTATTGACAATTTCTTTGACTGACACTAACTTTTCTTAAAAAGTATTATTGCATTGACTCTTGAGAGCAAAGTTTTTAGTTTTAGTTTTGTTTTTTTTTTTCTTTCAAAGTATGAAGGATGATTGTACCCTTAGAGGCCATCTTCCAAATCTACCCAGCTTTTCTTGATAGACAGTTGTCCAGGAGATGAGAAAATATTTTGAGTTCCCGATGAACTTCCAGGCAGTCAGATAAACTAGCAAGGTTGTGTGTCAAAGGTGGGAAGTGTTTTTAGCTGTCCTCAGTGGGCTTATCTCAGAGATAAGCCTCGTTCGTCACAGTTCCCTTTTTTCAAATCTTTTGGTCTTTCTTAAGACAATTGTGTGGCCCCTGAGTGTGCTTAGCTATCGTCATCCTGCTACTTGACTGACTCACTTGCTTACTATGCTGAACTCCCCCACAAGGAGACAAGGAGATACGCTCCATGAGAGCGAAGACCTGGAGGTGTATGTTTGCTTCAGTTTCTAGAACACCGTGTCTGTTCCTAAGTACTAGCTCAAAAGAGAAACCCTGAGAGTCTTCATCAGAGAAAATGGGGGGTGGGGAAGGCTCTTCATGGGGGGGAGAAATATTTAAAGAGAGAGGGAGGTATCAGAAAAAAAGGGATAAGAATAAAGCATAGTCAGAATTGGTGTGGATCCATTTATTGAGAACCCAATAAATTATTTGGGGTCTACAAAGTATAAATTCAGCTGAGTCCTTTGGCAGGAGCTCATTGTTGAGGCGATCTTAGACACACAAACCCTCTGACTCAGAAAGAATGTGGTAATGATAAGGTCTGGCTTTGGCAGCTGGCAATAATACCAGCTGTCTCCCCCCACCCCTCTCCACCCCCCTCACCCCTGCCTAACCTACCCATCCACCCTCCGTAGTCCTACAAAGGTGAGAGAGCTTGGCTTCTTGGCTTTCTGTTTAAGTAAAATGAAGCCTTGAAATAAATCACTTATTTCCATCCCCTGGGTGAAGCTGGTAGATGCTGAACCTGCAGTGAGAATCCTCTACCTGCGCTGAGCAGATAGCTTAAGATTATTCAATCCACCCAGAGGATTGAATGAGTAACCCACACTCTGTTTAAGTGTTAGACTGAAAATGGTTCACGTCTCCTTTCATCCACCCAGAACTTCCACTTCAGCATTTTACGTCTTGTCGCCTTTCCCCTAGAATTCCTGCAGATTCAGGGCTTGTAAGCCCTGCAGTAGGTTGTTTTATGTAAATGTCTTCATTCTTTCATTTAGGAGAGTCAATCAAAGTCCTATATCAGCACTTAGAATACAGTGAGAGAAAGGTGATTGCAGATGAAGCTGGAATGAAAAGGCATGCTTGCCTTGCTGTGCTCAGAAAAAATAACTGCACCAGAAACAGGGACCCGAGCAGGCTGAAAGTCTCCTAGGGAAAGCTGGTTTGCCCTTGACTCCCACCCCTTCTCCAAACAGACTCTTTCCAGCGTAGGGAGGAGAGAGGGACTCCGTGTCAGGGACAGATATCTGAGATTCTATTTTCGAATTTTTTTTTTTGTTTTTGTTTTGCTGGTATTACGCATTTGTGTTGGCTTTCAATAATGGGTGACTTTTCTGGGCCTTAATTTTTCTCAACATTATTCTGCAGCTATAAAGACATACAGGTGCCTAGTGCCATGCTCAGGAAGTTGCCTTTGGTAAAGTTGATAGGTTTCACAGATGCAAATATAAGGCTGCTAATGAAATTTCAGAAAAACAATAAGCAACAGTTTAGGTGTATCCCAGATACTTAAAAATTCATTTACTGTGGACTGAGGATATAGGTCAGTGTGTGTGTGTGGGCGGGGGCGGGGGGGGGGCTGAGAATATAGGTCAGTGGGAGAGTGTATCCTTAATATTTTTGAGTACTGGGGTCTGTCCATTTGTGGTGATGTTAGCCTGCTATCCTATACTTACAAAGTCCCACTAGTTTCCTACATCTTGTGAGAAGTTACTTTTCTGAAAACTCCAAACCATGTGAAGGTTAAGGAAAGGGTTACACTGTGATCTCAAAGGTGAAATGGTTTCGCCTATGGGAATGGTCCAAGACAAAACAGAAATGTTGTTTTCCCTAGTGAGCTAAGCAAGGAGCAGCCTAGTCTAAGAGATCTTATTTGCCTGCTAAAAAGAAGGAAGCAGAACCTGATATGTATTTAGTAACTGAAACTCACAGTATCTCTTTAAGACCATGATATCATGAGTCGAGTCAGGTCTTTCTCAGCCATCTGTGGGAAGAAGGAGTTTTTGACCTGTGAGGCTACCAGAGGAGTACTGGGACTGCTAAGGCAGGGCCTTATTAAATACTAATATCGCTCCAAGATCATCTCTGTAGACCTAGTATTAGATTCTCTAATTCTGTGTGTTTAACTTGCAGTACCTGGAGAAGCCAGAAAACTAAGAAGAGGCCATTGGGAGGATTATGGCATAAAGGAGAGAAGGGTCATAGAACATAGGCAATGAGAAATTAAAGACAGGGAAATAGGGCAGACAAGCAAAACGGGGCTGGGGGATAGGAGAGAAAAGGCAGTACGGAGGAAAGTTAACCAGATGTAGGGATATTTAAAAAAACATAATGGAAATCTATTATCTTGTAACCAAATTAAAATATATCTTTTTTTTAATAAACTGAGTGAAAGGAGATGCCCAGCATGGCTGGAGAAAGCTGCCTCTGGAGGCCACGGGTTATTAAAACAACAACCCCATGCCAAGGGCGGGATATGCCCTTATGAGTTAGCTGTTGGTACAGGTATCTCCAAAACAGCATAAGCTCTTATCATTTTCTTGGTTGCCAGTCCGATAGTAAGACAATGTCGCTAAAGACACCATACCCCATGGGTGCCTAGCGAAGAGAACTCAAGCTGGAATGGAAGAAGTGTCCCCTCTGCAGGCTAGCTTTCACACTCTGAAAAGGCACTTCTGGGGAAGCGTGAAGAGGTGTCAACCCATGCTCTTCATGCAGCCATGAGTCCTACTCTGAAACAGCCTGCTGGGCAAGACGTATCAATATCAGCTCATTTTGTCGGTGGCACTACTGTAAAGTAATAAACTGTTTTTTTTTTTGGTTGGGTTTGAGACTTGGCCCCACAGGATCCATACCTGGGACCGCAAACCTGCTCAGAAACCCATGGCACAGGAGATAATGGGCCCTGGTGGGACGTGAATATTGTTGCTTAGCTAAACTGACATTGTCAAGCTTCCTCCTAAATACTGACGTTTATAAACACAGTCGTCAACCAGCAGATCCTGTCTAGTGAACAGCAGTGACCACAGAGACCCGTGGCTGTGTCAGGTGCTGAGAATAAGTGCTAGATGACTGCTTAGCTCTCAAACAAGATTCATATCAACCCCTCAGAGGCAATGGGAACATCATGGAAGAAAGGGAGGAAAGAATCTAAAAGCCGTACCATAGGAGATGGGGCTGTGAAATGTTCTCTCCTAACAAGATACGGCCATTGCAGTGATTCCCTAAATATATAGCTGACGTCAGGAGCGCTGGGTCAGCACAAGTTAAGCATGGCTGGGGAGGGACTCAGAGGGCTCTGTCCCTCACTGCTGAGATATTTGATGCTGATGGATTTAGGGAGAGGAGAAAACCATTGTCTGTAGTTACACTCCCACTGGTGACCCCGCCAGGCTCCACTGCATGGTTCCAATCTAGTGGCCACAGAGATGGCTCTGGTTAAACCGCATAAGTTGCAACATCAACCCCATATCCATGAGCCTGGGAAAGGGGCTGATGGGAATGGTGGATGGTGTTCTATAGAGATGGAGAGGAGATAAGGGGCAGTGAGCAATTCCAGGACTTTATATACATGCATGGAATTGTCAAATAACAAAATTAGCAATGAAAAAAAAAAAAAAAAAGGTTGGCTGTTCACAGGGCTCCACTGGGACCAGAGTGGAGTAAATGATTTGCAAGCTCCCCCTGTATAACTGCTCTTCCATTAGATAACTGTCAGTCCAGTAGAGGGCCTTTCACGTGCACCTTCCCTGGTTGGCTGGACTGGGACTAGGAATGTCAGTGGAGATCTTAGTTAGAACCTGCTGTGAGGATGGATAAGAGATGTCCGATCTGGCAGCCACTAGATACGGCATCACATTAACAAGGAGTTTTGTTGAATGTTTAGTTTCCAAGGCAGTTTTTAATAGTTTCCTCAATGGTAAGATATTGCTTAAGATAAAATAATCTATTTCTGTTGCTACAGTGTTAGTTCCTTGTGCAACATGAGCAGCATGCTAGTAATGCGTTTCTATAGACTATTGTCTGGAAAAATATGAGCAGAATTACTTTCAGTTATCCAGCCAGTGGGATCTTGTTGAAGTTTACTATGTATGAACCATACCACAGAAGGTAAGTTGTTTCTCGTAGTTAAACTTCAGTCTTCCCATCTGGGAAATGGGCATGCTTAAATTTATAACATATGGTTGTTTAATGCTCCGTTAAACAAATAAACTATGCCAATAGGTAGATGGTGCCTGACAGATACTGCCACATGAAGCTGACAACAGAAAATGGCAATTGCCCTGAATAGGAAATTGAACAATAATGTATCTTGGAGGCCAAGAACTAAAGCCCCCCATATTATATTAATAGGGGAATGTGTCAGTCATTAGTATCAGCAATGTTAATTTATCTTCTCCATGAGAAACCCCAGTGAAGAAATTCTATAGGATAAAGACAGACTACCAAAAGTGCATGTTGTGGGAGACAAGAATGAAGACAAGAAGGGGCAGAGGGTGTAGGGAGAAGAGAGAGGATGACACAACAGGAAAACCAATAGGAACAGACAAATGGAAGCCAAGGACAGGGATTCCAGTAGCGTGTATCAGGACCCTCCTCAGCAAATCCCTGCTTATAGCCTCGTGCAGGCACTTAGAACAATGAACCTGCATCCTGTGTTCCACTGCTCAGCATCCCAAAGTAAGGCTCTTGATATGGAAGGAAAGCAATAAAAAAATCAATTGTCAAACTAGAGAGAAGCTGGGAGAGCCTTGCCCAGTGTAAAATTGCAGATGAAAGACAAGGACACCAAGTGCCACCTTGTGGAGGGAACAGCCACTGTGTCCTTGCTGGTCTTCTGGTGAGGTGGATCTCCTCTTTGGTTGGGCTTTGGATTTCCATTGTTTTTACACCCTCTCTTGGGGAAACCCTTTTAGAGTGGCATCCTGTATGCTCTGTCCTTCCTACTCCCTCTGCCACTCTGAGTTCCTTGTGTGGAGGATCTCTTTAAAGGGATGCTACATTCATCCTTTCTGCATCCTCCATGGGTGTAAGACCACACATAGGGCTAGAGCACTGTTCTGAGAGTAGTTTGGAGTTTACTGTGATGGCAAACACAAGAAAATATCCCCGAACAGGAAAGAGGTGTTTTTCCATCTTATTTCACATTTGGGAAGTGATTTTGATTTTTAAAACCTTCATTGCCTTATCTGTAAAATATGTTTTACTAATTGATGGGCAATCTTATTTGTAATATATAGAGAACAGTCATTAGGAAACCTGGCACATCGTTGGTATCATGGTGGCACCTGATACTCATTGTTAGTGTCTCTTGTTGGAAAAGCAGATTTTAGTTGAAAACCAAGAATACCATCTTGAGTATAGTTCACTGACCCTTTTATGTGTTGGTGCCCCACACTAGTGTAGTGAAAGCTCCCAGTGTCCCTCAAACATGTGATCTCAGTACTTTGCTCTAAAGGAGGGGGGCATTGACCTGGGGCCTCGCTGTCCTTTAAGCAGGAAGAGAATTCTCAAAACCCTTTAGATTTCCCCAATAGTTCCTAGCCATCAAAAATTAGCCCACAGGTAAATAGGTGTGTGTGTGTGTGTGTGTGTGTGTGTGTGTGAATACAAATATAATAGGAAACTGAGGCACAGAGGCATTCGAAACAATGAAAGCAGAAAATTAATTGTCAATGGAAAGCTCAAATTGATCTCTCTTTGAGCAACTATTATAGCTGTGTTTGTACAGGGCAGGCAGTGATTGATCAGGCTGAACTTCATAACTTCTTTTTTATTGCTATCTTCAGCTAAAATACAGATCTTTTATCTGTCTGCTTTCCTCTCTTCCCCTCAGCTGGCTCTATAACATTTGCAACCATTCACAGTCTTCAATATTTCCCCTTGTTAGTCTTTCCTGATGTCCTGGGCAATCTTTACAAAACTCAGAGATAAACAAACTCCCCTGTCCCCTGGTGCAATGGGAAATCTCAGAAACTGCAGTGTTATATGTTTAGACATAGTTGTGATCTCATACCAGGACATATGCAAGGTACAGATGCCACCTTGGGAACGTAAACCACTTCTCTCTTCCTTGGCTATTCACTCATAATTTCAATTTATACAATTCTCTTTGCGCATTTATTTAATATTAAATCTATTTCAGGAGATGGAGTTATAGAGTATGGGGAATTTGCCAAAAGACGCCCCTATAGCCCAGCAGACTATTGTTGGTACATAATAACTGTTGAATGAAAACACCAGAGAACCTGCTACCCGCCTTTTCAGTCTTCATGATTAAGTGCAATGATGCATTTAATGGTGATTTTAATGACAGTCCATTTAATTAGTTGGAGCATTTAATGCATATAGTAGGTGTGTAAATGTTCTCTCTTCTTGTTCTGTTTTGCCTTTAAAAAGTGAAAGTATTAATGAGCTTCCAAGTTGGGCAGCTGGTGTGTCCACTGAAATCCCTCCCCACTTCATTTTCTGTAGTCTAATAAAGGGAGCCCTGTGATTTTCGCCACATGGATCAGGGCCATGAGTATCCCCACATCTAGGGCACATTGCCTCTTGTTCCAGAGCCTCTTTGCCTTTTGTCTTCAATGTCACTCTGGGTCATCCTTACGTTCTTTCTGGGTGATTCCCTGATACATCCATATCCCATGGCAAATCATGTCCTGGGTGGAGACCAGCACAGATTTCTTTTCCAGGTACATGATGGCCCTATGCTTTGGTTCTTAGGGAGGGAGGACCTGTGAATTTAGGAGCCATCTCCTGTTTGCTACATTGGGGTGTGTTTGGTTTCCCTTCAGGCTGCGACCTGATCTGCTTAAAACAGTGGTTGCTGCTCTCTTACAGGAGCCCTGAGAGACTTGAGTGTGCAGGGCCCTGTCGTCAGCCTCCATGAAGCAAGCAACTCAAATCAGAGATCGTGAGAAGTAGGCTGTCACCTCACGCTTAAGTGACTTGAATAAGCGAGACACATCTCCTGGACTGGGAAAGCGCTAGTCTTCCAGAGGATGTGGTTATAACCACTGTTGACTTGGCTATGTCCCTGAGGACTTGGGTCCCAGACAACAGGACAACTAATTCTGCATGTTGCTTGGTGCCTTGCCCTAAGTCCTGGTGCAACAGTGCAATAGAGAATGAAATGTATGTAGATGGATTTGCTGAGCGAGGTTCAAGGGACGGATGTGGTCCTTGTAGTTGGGAAGTGAAAGTACTATTATTATGAATTCGAAGTTCACTTATTATAAATAGAAACATCAGCTTTGAGGGCAAGCTCATGTGTGAGTTCAGAAGCACAGCTGCCCCTTGTTGTCTAAGGAAGTTAACTCAGCCTGTGTAGGTAGCCCTTCCGTAGTCAAGGTCCTTGCTTCCCCTTCTCTGCCTTTGGCTGGGATCCCTCACCAGAGCCTTTCTGTGAAAGAGCTCTCCTGGGGTTCAAGTCTCTTGTTTCTAGGACACCATTATTTTTGAGTCTTGCAGTCTGAGCCCGCTCATACTGATCCCCATTCTCAGTCTCAGCTTTGTCACATACATCCCAAATGAAGCTATGGAAGAGCCTTGGGTTGACATCAGGCCACGTGGTAGGAATCTGGTCGCAGGGCTTACTAGGGTTGGGCCTAACTGGCTTAGACAGGCCAGTGCGTGAGGTTATTGTTACCTGCTCTCTTTCCTTACCTGAGTAGATTTTAAGGTCCATTATAAAGACCAGGCTAGGAAACTTTGTGTCCTGTAGTCTGCCTTTTTTTTTTTCTTTCTGTTATTGTTTTCTCTGTAAGGAAAAATATGCAACATTTTTGTATTGAGGGGGGAACCTTTTCTCTCAAGTGTAAGTGTTTGGACTGTTGCAATTTCCTATCATTCTTAGGACAGTTATTTAAGGGGACAGATATAGCTCTTTCAAAATCTAGATTATTGTTATCATTTTTGTCCAGGTTACAGCAGAGTATATGCCATCAAGTTCCTGTATATGGAAAGTCTTTGCATCAGGAAAGTCAGGGTGGATTTTATAATAGTGCACTGAATTCTCATGTTCTCTCAAGTAGAGCCGCAGAGTGGCCTTTCTCCCTCTCTAAATGGAAAACTGACACCCTGAAGGAAAAGTATGGCCTCCAAGGAGACAGACCTGAGGCAGGATTTATTTTCTTTACCTGTTTCCCTATCCCTGTGCTGTGGCATGGACCTCAGTCAAAAGTGCTGACCTCTGTTCTTGTTTTCCAAGGCCTCCAAATCATCTTCGGTGTCTTCTGCAAGAAGCACACTGCAAACTTCTTTCAGTTGCTCATGTCATATCAGTTCCAGTCGTTTACCTCTGGTTGTGGAAGTGGCTGTTTCTCTGTCCATAATATCCTTGCACAGTGGGCCCTTGGGGAAGAGACATTCAAATGCATCCTGTCCATAACAGCGTACTGCAGTCTCATCTTACTTCATTCTTGTAATGACTAAACATCCTTTAATAGGCTGTTCTTTAGCCTATTTCATCTACTCCATACCAGATCTTTAGTTCCATTAATATTCATTGAATAAGTAGTATCAACTGTGATCTGAAAACAGTAGATTTCCCTATTAATTGTGATTTCTCTATTAAAAACAGTTCCCTTCCTCCCCCACTCTTTATCAAGAATACCTTAGCAACTTGCAAATTTGAAATGTGTTGTTGCATTTAACATGTGTGTGTTAGACTGATGGTAAGTGATAAGGGTTTATGGCTAACCCCTTGTCCTGTTTGGAATCTGAGGTAACTACTATGACACAAGAAAACGTGTCTTAATTTTCTGAATGTTTCTCTTTTAAGATGTCCTAATTACTTCCCTGTTCAAGTGAGGTCTACAATATTCCCAAGTCTTGAGCAAGGTCACAAAGAACTCAGAGCACAAAGCTGAACTGGGCCCCAGCTTCTTACAGTAGCTTGACCTGGATCCATTTCTGTGCACAGGTCCTTTCAAGCAAGGGAGTCTTTGTAGGGACCTGTTGTACGTGCCTGGGATTATCTAGGCTAGTTACTTAGACCATCTGAATAGAGCCTTTATCTGCTATAATGGAAGACAGAAGTCAGAGAGTAACAATGGCTGACATTTCGTGAGGGTTTTCTCTATGCCAGTTCGCCTCTTTAGCCCTTTCTATACTAACACTTCCTTTGGTTTCCAGACAACCCTACAAAGTCTGTGCTGTTGCAATCTTCACATCTCAGATTAGACAATGAGGCACACAGATCACAGGATTTGATCTGGGCTACACAGGAGAAGGTCTGTGGAGCTAGGGTTCAAAGCCAAACTCTTAACTCCGCAAACCTTCCCATTGTGAGTGCCGGATTCGGATTCATTTGGCTGATGCTAGGAAGTTTCCTGTTGATGCCAAGAGATTCAAATGCTTTATCTAAGTAAAAACAAATCATATTTTAAAGGTATAAAACACAAGTCAATCATTTTGTATTCACATTCGGAAAGAAGGCAAGATGGGGATCCTAGTGATCTTTCTTGACAGGTGCCATCAGATTTGATCTGAAGATAGTGAAATTAGAGTAAGAAATAATAAAGGACCTCCACCAGACTCTCATCAAGGGCAGCATATCTGGATAGATGACATAGCTTTTAGATGAGCAAGATAACAAAACAGGTGTCCCTTATTTGTCATAGAATCATTATGGAAAAATTGAAGTTCAAATCAGAGAAGATTGAGGCACTAATTCGTTTTGTGGCACAGGCTGATAATCATAACAAAGGCATGTTGACCTTAAATAGCATTTAAATGTTGTTTTGGTTTGTTTGGTTTTTGTTTTTAAGTATAATTCCCCATGGTTTGTGTGTGTTTATGGATATGTGTATGTGGCAGCAGAGGGCAAAGAGAATGTTGTTCCATTAAGCATCATAGATATATTCAGAAAAAGATGTGGTCACTCTGATATCGGTGCCTGCTGTGGTGCCAGGCCTTACAATAATTATTTTCACTCCAGCTTTGTTCCTCAGTTTCTCATGGGCATGGATGTGCCTTAAAATCTCTCTCTCTCTCTGTCTCCCTCCCTCCCCCTCTCTCTCTCTTCCCGTCTCCCTCTCTCTTTGTGTCTGTCTGTCTGTCTGTCTATGTCTCTTTCTTTCTCTATGTGTACATCTATATGGTATGTATGCATATGATGTCTCTCTGTGAATCTATGACTATGCTGTGTATGCATATGACATCTCTTTGTGTGTACATTTATGACTATGCTATGTATGTATATGATTCTCTGTGTGTGTGTGCGTGTACACATGAATGTTGAGGTCAGGGTGCCACCCAAGGTGCACAAGCTCCCCTTCCACCTTGTTTGAGACAGGATAACTCTGTTTTGGGGGGTTTGTTGTTTTACATATCTGGTCAGCTGACCTCTGCTTCTGGGAAGTCTCCTATCTCTTCTTCCTATCTCACTGTTGGAACACTAGTATGCAGTCCACTCAGGTCCACTTGCATGCCAAGTATATCATGCACAGAACAATGTCTCCAGCCTGTGGTTGAGTTGTGTATTGGTGTAGTTCTTTATCTGGTTTATTCACGGTGCTTGGCAGTACAGATAAATTGTGCTGTTAACATAGGACTTTTCAGTCTTACTAAGGCGAGGAAGCAATGTGCATTCAGCAAAAATTGGACTTTAATTTTAAATTTGGAGTAGCGCCTGATCCAAAAATGCTTGGCATCGTTCTCTCTTGGGGTGAGGCCCTTGCTGCACCTCCAAGTCAGGTGAGGTCACCAGGGAAACTACCAACACACTGGTGCACCTAGCCGCTCAGCGGGGATGTTCCATAGGCTGTACATGTTAAATGTGTCTTCGATTTACAGGGCTATGTCAGGACAACTCCACTGTCAGGGATGAAGCATGTCCACGAAAAGCTGCTTTCGCTTTATTGTGTGGTTTTGAGACAGGACCTCACTACGCAGCTCAGCCCTTCTGCCTTTGCTTCCTAAGCGTTAGGATTTAGGATGTATCGCCATGCCTGGCCAAAATACTTGTTTTTATATGTCTGTGATAAAATCAAGCACCCGTGTATACTAAATCTATGAGTAGAAGTTTCCAAGAATTTTCAGTAGCTTTCCCCAAGTGGGAATCTATTTGATGAAGTGGCCTTGCAGGAATTCAAACTCAGAACACTGCTGACACTCAACACTGGGGACACCGTGGAGCACCCAAGCTCCTGAAACTTCATCTCCTCCAACTCTCACTAACAGCATGTGATCCACACATACCTACCCCTGTTTTCTGCTACAAACAACCTAGAATGAATGTCCTGTTGAGGGTTACGCAGAGCAAGCCCTACGTCTCCCCCATGATTGTGGCCAGGCATCACCTGACCTGTGGTCTCCCTCTAGGCACGCCCTGCTTCTTCGCAGTTTTCTCCCATTGGAGCCTCTTAGTTGCTGGCTCTCTTCATGTTCACTCAGAAATTCTGTTACTAGCTCCTTTATGGGTGTCTTCTACTTGAGTGGGAACTCTTTAAAGACAATGCGTGGATTGCTTACATATCTCTAGAATTCTATCCAGTTCAGAAACCTTACAGAAGCCACTGTGTAAGTGCTCACCTATAGGCAAAGTGCATATCTTAGGTATCTGAGCTTACAGGTTTGATTTACTCTCCATCTCATTTTTTTCTTCCCTTGTTCTTATCTGGCAACGAATAGCCATGTACTAATTAATAAAACCCAATATCTCTCACTTAAATGTTCATAGTTGGATCTGGAAAACCTTGAGTATCATTCCAGTCCCTGGACTTGGAGGACATCTGCCTGAGTTGACAGCAGCTACCTCTTTAGACGGACTATGTGCACAGCTTGCTTGCTACAGCCCCTAACAGTCAACTGACTTGTGTGATGTCATCTGCCTGAATCCAGCAGACAGTCCTGTGCTTATGGAGTGGAAGTGCTACCAGCAAAGAGCTTAGTTCTGCTGCTTCCCTGAGGGCTATGAGCTAGTGATACTGCTCTAGCAGATACTCGAGACAGGCGCTAACTCATTGCTCACTCTCCTGGAGGTTGAGATCTCAAGATTAAGTGTTGAGGACTCAGTACTTTATATGGTTTGGTTCCTGGTCTGGGTACAGCTTCCTTCTTCCTTGTCTTCACACATGTTGGACACATAAAGAACTCTCCTCATTGCCTTTCCTTTAGAAGGATGCCTGTCCTTTCAGATTAGGACCCTGACTTCATGACCTCACCTAAACCAAATTGCTTCTCAAAGATGCTGACCTTCAACTACAATCATATTGGATATCAAAGTATAAATACTGTCAAGACATTCCTTTAAAGCTGGCCTAAGAAATAAGACAAATCCTTTCCTGAGCTTTGTCTAAGTAGACAAAGAATTTGCTTTGCATTACACATATTTCCTTGCACATGTAAACTGTTCTAGTCTCCCTTGCCCAACACAGATCCAAAGGGACTTGTGTTAATAGGCATCTGTGTTCATAGGGGTTTGAGTTTGCAGGCATTGGTTTAAGGCATCATGCTACCCTACTCTGTGTAGCATCTTGGTGCACAACTTTGGAGCTTTCGCTTTTTGTCTGTCTCAGTTTCTCCTTCAGTGAGTAGGTACCATGACAGGTAAGGATGTTGGTACATGGATTTTGTGGCTATCATACCACGTGTATCTTGGTATTTCTGGGAAAATATACAGAACCCATGAGTGTTGGCCACATGCAGCGTGAGGGCTGACCCTCTGCCCTGCCCACGAACTTTCCTGCAGCTAAGAAAGTGCCTGCCAGAGGTTGAGGCACAGCTGGAGCACCCTTGCTGCAGCATCCAGCTCCAGCCTCCAATGTGCTGGCAGGCTCCATTTCCCCTCAGCTACGTGGTAATATGAAAGGCCCTGTTCGCTCTCCTGTCACAGGGCTCTGCCGTGTGCTGCCTCTGCCGCTGTGTTTCTGTGTCTAATGAAGGATTTATTTAGGTCATTGCTGCCTTCTGTGCCCAACATGAAGCACAAGGAGAAGGAACGCTGCCCCCCTCCCTTCTCCGGAGCTGCAGCAAGTAGCATCTGCTGTTCTACTTCTGTTGGGGGTGGGGGGCTGGCCGGTGTCTTAGCAAGACCCTGTTCTGTGCTGTCCTCAAACAGAGAGCCTAATCCTGTCTGTGTGCCACTGTCCTTTCTTCCTTGAGCTTCTGTCTGGTTGAATCACTGCAGCAGTTTGGCTCACGAACAAATGCATTTGACTAATTATCATCCTCTAGATCCTATTTATACCACGAAGCATTTTTTAGGGATAAAATTAGATACCATGATTTGAAGGCATGCCATATGAACAGTGTCCTAAACAGCCCATACATACTATTTTATTTAATCCTTACAATATATATATATATATATATATATATATAGGGTCAGTGCTCTTGAGAGTTTCAGAGCTTTCCTGCGGGTTTTAAATTCCAGAGCTGAGGGAGGAACCTAAGGTTTGGCTGGAAATCGTCTCGCTATTTCCAACTTCTTGTTATCTATCATCTTCCTGGAATGACTCCACCTCTGTGGCCAGACTGATCTCTCTCGCTTTGTTGTGTACCAGGATTGCTGTTAATCCTGGGTTTAAAATCCAGCTAAGTCCACCCCAGCGAAAAACAAACAGGGAAACAAAGGACAGCCCCTCCTCAGGCCACCGCACTGAGAATCGTAGTGGGCACTGAGATTCCAGGCCTCTTCCACGGACCCCTCGGTGTCCCTGAGAACTTATGGGCACAAAACTTCACACCTCTCCCCAAACTTTTAGAGTACCATTTTCCTCTTTAACTAGACCTTGTAAAGTTGGCATGTCCTCTCCCACTTGGACGGCTGCAGTACTTCAGATAGTGTGTGACGAACAGCCTGGAGGGCTGGAGAAAAAGCTGGAGTCACTTCCTTCTAACACCTCCTCAGGGTCCTTGCATTCTAATCTTGTGCCTGAAGGGGTGGATGCTGGGATGTGCCTGAAGGGGTGGATGCTGGGATGTTGCTTGACCTCCACCTTCCCTTATGGCAGGAGATAGGATGCTCTGATTCTGCAGGGGCAGCAGGATACCTTCCAGTCCTTGCCAAGCTATGTCTCCCCAGCCCCACCCTCACCTAGATCCTATCCGGTAATGTTCATTATCCAGGTAACCTTTTGTGGATTTGGAGCCTTCCCACATTATGGAGGACTCCAGGGAACTCAGAAAGCTTGGAGGAGCCGCGGCATTCCAAGAGTGTGAATCATTTCGAAGCGAACTTGGGCCCATTTTGACTTGTTTAGCTCAGACAGCAAATGTGCTCCAAGAACACGTATTGACGTTATGTGAGCTGTCCTTCAGTCCTTCCTACCCCGAACCCTTTCCCACTTCATCCTACCTCTCAGCAATTATCATAACTCCAAACAAAACTGAATGTCAGCGTTGGCTGAGGAGTGTCATGTAGAGGCAATTTCAAGAAAATAAATATTTATGGAGGTCTCGAAATACCCATGTCCTTTCACAGACTGACAGGCGTAGACTGAATCTGTTTCCTAGGCCTTGCCTTCCAAGAGGCCCTGCCAGGGATGGAAATTTGACACCGTGGCAACAGACTCTTAAGTCATTGTGCAAAGATGAAAGGGAAGATGTTTTTGACTTTTCAGGATGAACAAATAACCTGATGCTTTCAATTGCTCAGTTTAGTTGTGTGTGTGTGTGTGTGTGTGTGTGTGTGTGTGTGTGTGTGTGTATAATGACAGTCCTGACTGGTGTTGTTCAAACTGTCTGTACTCAGGTTTCAGTACATTCCAGAAAATTAAATCACTCATCACCATGGGAGACTTGAAAGAAGCATTTTTTTGCACAGCAGTTTATTAGAGCCGGTGCCTTCTGCCACCTTCTCTGGCTTTTTCAGGAGTTTATGCCTCTGCCCAGAATATACTTGTACTGTCCACAGTGAAGCTTCCCTTCCAAGATGGGCAAAGGCAAAGCAAGAGCCTTGGACAAGGACCCTGAAGAAAAGTTTTGATGATTCCTGATTCTGTGACCTTGAGGTGGCTAGTTAACCTTAATAACTTACTTTCATAACGGTCAGGGGCAAGAACATCAGGACATTGATGTTTGTGGAGAACCTACTGTGTGCAAGAGATTCACAGTGTTGCATACTTAGCAAAGATGACCTAATACTGACTTCCCACATATGCGGTAGGCTTAGGTCCATTGTGTAGAGTTTGTATAGGAATGGCCCTGAGGCTTAGGACATTCTCCCTGAAGTTTTCCAGGTCCTGCGCCTAAGAATAAAGAATTGAGCATGGGACAGAAGGATCATGGCCTTTCATCAGTCCTTCTGTGTTGTACCTGCCTCTGTCATATGTGTATGTGAGTGTCAGACTTCTCTTGGATGTGTTCTGCTTATAGTATCTGCCACCAGTCAGGAAGTGTTTCCAGCCCTTCCCTGCCAACTGGTTTCTTTCACATGTTAATCTTAATGTTAATCTCCAGGTCTCTCTCCTGCCATAACATCTACCCCTACACACACACACACACACACACACACACACACACACACACCCCTGTGGTTCCATATAACTTCCTGGAGAACAGGGGCCTGATACACTGAATACCTAAGAGGCACTATGCTTACCTGGGATTACTTCCTATAAGAGTTCCCATTTGGATCTTTCCAATTACCAGAGCTTCCTTGCATCGTCACTATTCTCTAACGCCCTGTCAGTGCTTAAAAGTACAAAATAAAAAGAAAACAACCATTCTTGCTGGTGGTGATGTTGAAGGTTCTAGAGAAGACCTTCGCTCTTGTGCTTGCTGTCCTCTGCACAGTGACTGCTCAGCAAATAACCCCTTACTTTCCACCTCTTCTGTTAGATCTCCGAGCCTTTTACCCTAAAGGAGAAGCATGCTTGAGCTAGCTGTGTGCTCATGGTAGGTGGCAGGACTGTAAAGGTATCTTGAAGACAGATTAGCATGGATGTCACTGTCTCATGAACTATTTTGCATGTGTCCTCTGATAGTGAATATGTTCTACTGGTGAGACTACAAGGGTATATTAGAGTTAATCACATTTTGAGTCTGAGTCATAATGGGAATTATGTAATAAAAAGAATTAAGGAGAAAATTAAAATATTTTTGAAGGGTTATTTCATAGCTACCCCTCCTTTTTAATTAAGATGTTTTCAGGACTCCTGGGTGAGCTTGTCCAATCACTGAGCAATATGAAGTTTGCCCCCCAACCCCCACTTCAACATCTGGCTTCTTCTTGACTCTCTAGGAATAGGAGAGGCATGGCAATTTGGCAGTCTTTCCAATGAATAGGCTGTTATGTTTCACCTTTTACTAAATTAAAGTCTGTTCCCTATAACTTATAGCCACTGGCCTTACTGGCCCCTGCATTTGACAAGTTCATAGAGGAAATAGTCTTTGCCCCCTACAGTGAGCCAGGAATAATGCCATTCTCTGGAGTGAGCATCAGAGGGAAAACTAGTCACTGCCAAGAGACTCAGTGGTGTGCAGGCCTGGGTGGAGAGGTGGAGGACAGATGTGATTTGGTACAATGGATGGGGCCTCTAGAACTGGATAATGTAAAGACCATTGAGAGAAAGTTCAGAGGTGAAAGAAAATCTGAATAGCAAGAAAGAGACAGCTTCAGAAAGCCTGGCATATAGCATTCTGGAAACAAGGATCTACAAGCTGAGATGAACTTGGTGAATTATGAGGCATGGAGAAGCTCGTGTGGTCAGAGCTTGGCAAAGAAAGAAGGTGAAGCCCAAGAGACATTCAGGTCCCACAATAAGGATGTCCCCAGCCTGAGATATTTGGTCTAAATTCAAAGAACAATGGAGGCCACCCTCTGGGAGAGCCTGAGGACACTTGGTTTTCCATACTGAGTATTCAGTACTGTCATGAGGTGGACACAGGGATGTGGAGGGGGGAGGGGAAGGATACAGTTCTTCCAGTTCTTAGTTTGTCACCGCAGCACATCTAAGAACAGTCTTTTTGATTAAAGGAGCAGAGAGGAGAATGGCTTCCCTCTTGGACTTAATAATCTATCCATAAAATATGAGGTTTAATTTTGTCAGGCTAGCCAGTCTGAGTCTTTATAGTCCTCCTCCATTTGGGGTTTGGCTACAAAACAGGACTTCAACCCAAAAGGCCTGATAAACACACACACACACACACACACACACGCACACACGCACGCACGCACGCACGCACGCACGCACGCACGCACGCACGCACGCACGCACTCACGCATGCGCGTTTTGGTTAAGAATCGAACCAAGGAGGCAAGAGATATGGCTCAGTGATTAAGAGTATTTCCTTCCTGATCTTTCTGAGCACTCGGGGTTGATTTCCAGCAGCCACATCAACCCCAGACACTGGGAAGAAGTGAGAGACACGGCCAGGTTCTGGGTCTACTTGCTCAGACTCCACTTGGGTGTGAGTTCTGCTCACTCTTTCCTGACAAACCTTTGATTCCTTTGAGCACCGCTTTCTCCGAGCAATGCTAGCTGTCCTGACGGCTCCTTGTCAAGACTGCAGGCATGCTATGTGTGAAGCTGCCAGCCCATAGCCTGGTGCCAGCAGAAGCTGGAGCTGCTGTCTATGTTCTTGCCAGGGTGCCTGGCCTCAGCTCCAGGTGCCTGGAATAATCTGTGTCTGTGCCCTTGACAGCTCCAAGCTTTCAGATAGCCCTTTGTGTTCAAGGTCACCTGGTTTATTTCCTGTGAGAGAATAATGAAGTTATCAACAGAAAGAATATGAATGTATTTATGTCACCTGCAAGTTCAGGCTTGCCTTCCTTGTCCTTTTCCTGCTCAGGGACTTCTCTGTGAGTTGGGAGGGGACCTCTCTGTGAAGTTGTTAAGAGAAGAATTACAGCTTCCCCAACCTTCTTGCCTTACCCACTTCAGTTGCCCCAGGCAACACAGGGCCAGGGGGTGGACTGCTATTGTCAGAAAGACACACACAGGCTAATCAAGACTTAATGTAAAATACTGAAAAATTGCTCATTAATTTTGTTATTATGATTTTATTCTGGAACAAGGACATTTTGTATACATTGAGTCATATAAAATAAGATTTCTCTCAGATGATTTCTAAGAAAATTTAAAGTACAAATGTGACTCATTTCTCTTAGGTAAATCTCTCTGGCACACACTTCTTCATTCAAGTTCCAAAGGAATCATTTGGGGTAGACTCTTATTTCACAGATGATCACACTCAAGCAAAGAGTCAAAGTCAGTTCGTCTAAACTCAAAACCAGAGGCAGGATCCCTCGCCTGGTCTTACAGACTGTATAGATCTTCTTGCTCATCTACTGCCTAAAAGCAATAAATGGGTTTAAAATACCATGCCCAATATATACTCTGTGTATATTTGACTTCTAGAATGGGGAGCTAAGGGGTTATAGATGAGTGTTTTACATTGGGTCTTCCTTTGTGAACATCTATCCCTCACTATCATTGCTATATATCAAGATCACATGCTTGGAAGAGTTGTAATAGCCCTCAGGTCACTAGACTGAACTTCACTGGCCAAAAGTTTCAATTTGGCTATAGCCAAGTCACCCGAGGGTCTCCTCAAGTGTGAAATGAAAGGCAAAAACAAAAAGACTCTCTTCCGTGTTTTTTGAAAACCCATTGTCAAGGTCAGGAACCCCAGAGACTGTTTTCAGGTTCATGTGAACTTGGAGATGTTTTTCTTTCCCGTGAGTAAAAGACCAAATAACTCTGATTGTATCAATGAGAGCCTGAGCTATCAAAGCACACAAGAAACATAAGATTACTGTGTGCATATATGTTCTATACATAAATGAGTTACTATGTTACCACATATATGCTATGCATTTACACATGTAATATGCACACACACACACACACACACACACATATATATATTAGATATGGATGACATTTGTACAGCATATCTAGCTATAAATATGCACATTCTTTGCATGTGTGCATATGCATGTGTGTGCATATACATACAGGATTTTCTGTGTATATGTACATACATGTGCATATATATACACAATTTTATGTGTATACATGCATATGTATATACACATACAAAAATGATAACCTCTGTGCTATAATGTTATATTTTTCTTGCATAAAATAGTTTTCAAAAAGAAATGAGATAAAAATACTATGCAGTGTAGCTCTAGATTTCTAGGTTGAAATGTTTCTCATTCTTCTTGTGTGTACTGTGTATTTTGTATTTTGTCATATACACACATATATAGAATGTGTGTGTATATGTGTGTGTGTGTGTGTGTGTGTGTGTGTGTGTAGGACTGGCCAGCTTTACCTGAATAACACCAATATCTTTATGATGAAAAGGATCTAGACAATAAATAAATAAATGTATTAGAAAGCAAAAATAAACTGAAAGATCCTGAGAGAGAGTGAAAAAATATGAAAGTCCCTAGACTTGTGTCTGAAATAGACCTTACTAATGGCAGGGAGTAAAAGTTTAACTCACCCCATTGTTCCAGGATGTACTAACCACAAAGTAGAAGTTTAACTTGTTCCATTGTTTCAGGAAATGTTCAGACAGAATACTCTAATCATTCCTCGAACCCGTTATGCTTGCCAAATGCTATAGCCCAATGCCAGGCATTTGTGGTTTCTGCCTTTATAAACACCTTACCCCTTGAGCTCGGGGTCGACTCCTCTACCCCTGTGTGGGATACAAGTCGTCCCCAGTGCTCTGGCCTTTCCCCGATTAAACCTCTTGCTGTTCGCATCATGATTGGTCTCTCGGGAGTTCTTGGGCATCACGTCATCCCAGGACATGAGTGAGGGTTGCCCCCTCCACCCCCGTTTTGGAGGTCTTTCAAAACAAGGGGTTTCTGAATGCCTAAATGTCTGGTTTTAAATTTTCATTTTATTTCTGATATTATTATATAATTACATCATCTTTCCTTTGCATTTTCTCCCTCCAAAACACTCAACATATCCCACATTGCTGGCTTTCAACTTCATGGTCTCTTTTTCTGTTAATTGTTGTTGCATGCATATTTGTATATGTATATATATATACACACATATATAATTATAGCTAATATGTATATATACATATATACATATATATTTATATTTATGTATCCATAAATATAACCTGTACAGTCTGTACATTGCTTGTATGTTTTCAGGGCTGACCATTTAGTACTGAATAAACAATTGGACTATTTTTTTCTCTCTCAGCATTCCAGACAAACAATATTTAGCATCTCCTCTGCTGTTTGTTGGTAATTCCCTGTTAGGAAGAGTCTCAGGTGTATTCTGTGGTGACTAATTTACTTCAGAATGAGGCAGAGAAAGCATGAGCAGCCAGATAATACAGATTTCAGTTGTACCTGTGTGTTGGTCATATGAGTGTTGAATCCTGTGACTTATTGGTTGTTCAGGTCCTGAGTCTAAAGACAGAAAGTGACGGCTGTGGCCACCACAAGCATGTCAGAGTTAGTGCCACCCATGTCTCACTTGTGGTTCATTCTTTGCCCTTGAACTTTCTGGGCAAACTGCCCTCAAATGTGTAACGAGCAGGTACAGATGGCTCTTGGCTCCATTCACTTGAACAGTGAAGAAGAAAAAGATCTTTTAGTAAAGCTTCCTGAATCCTTCCTTTGAGGAAAGCAATCTTATCACACTGAGTTCACACCCTTTGCCAACCCAACCCAACCCAACCCAACCCAACCCAACCCAACCCACACTGCTTAGCCACACCCTCCATAAACACCTTCCCCCAAGGGTGTGCTCACTGACCTCCAGTCCCATTTGCAGAGTTCCTAGTTCATATGTCCACCTTGCTTCATGCTTGCTACTCTCTAGACTTCTGTCTGGCTCAGTGCTCAAGCTCTTGCTTTGGCTTTATCTTAGTTGTTCATTTTGTATGTATGTGATTATTTTGTCTTCATGTATGTATGTAGACCACATGTGTATCTGGTGACTGCTGAGGCCAAAAGAGGCTTCAGATTCCCTGAAAGTGGAGTTACAGCCAATTGTGAGCCACCATGCTGAGCTAAAAGTGAAACTGGCTCCTCTGGAAGAGCAGCGAGTATGTTTGACCACTGAGCCACCCTCCAGCCAGGGCTCATGGTTTTAACATACATTTCGTAAATGACAAATCCTTGTGTCTGAGGACCACAAACTTGAGGGCCCTGAATTTGTTCTTTTTCCATGCATATGGTCAAGTAAATGATAAGCTTGATATAAAGAAGAAGCAAACATTTCACTGACTGGAGAAACGCTACAATCCCCTTGCTGTGACTTTTCCAACCCTTTGCAAATGACCAAAGCAAGCCAGTGCCTCTGTTTCTTTGTTGGAGAATGACAAACATGGTTCCAGTGTGTCTAATTTTCAGAGTGGCAACCACAGCTTGTTATCTGTGTGAGTCCCTAGATCTAGGCCAACAGTCGATGTCCTGCAAGGACTTTATCACAACAGGTGATGCAGTTTAAAAAAGCGGAGGAACTAAGGGAGGAAGTTTGCCAGCATACAAGTTCTCCATTTAGAACTTTTAAATTGGGCCCTGAGTTTTAAATTGAATTATTATGACATTTTTGTGTTCTTATATTTTATGGCCCTAATCTATATATTGATGTTGATCTTAACCTTTATTTCCGATGTCACCCTGTGTGGCTGTGATGACAATGAACTCTGCCAGTTGTGAGCCACTTTATAAATAGTAAAGCTTTGTGTTCTTCTGATAATGTTGCCTTTTTAATCCCATTAGGCACACTTCAATGTCTTCTGTTATGATGACTTTTCAATGGTTTTAGGCAAATGAGTAAGCATATCTCCATATAATGTCAACCTAACATCCAACTCCAGCCTGTGTCAGTCATCCTGCTGCCTGTTGCCTGCAGTCAGTGTACACACATTTCCCTCTGCCAAACTCAACAAACCATCCCCAAACCCAGCGATCAAACAATAGCCACTGGTTCTTGCTCATGAGCCAGGGTCATTTGTCCTTCCTCCCACCCAGACCTGTAGCTGCTCAGACCTGTTCTTATTGCAAGGATATAGATAGCTGCAGGTATAACGCATTTGTGGCAGAGATGAGTTCCGCTTACTGTCACATCTGTCTGTATACGTTGGCCAGACCCCAAACTGAGAAACACAGTGTCCTGGACAAAGCAGCCACCAGAGTCTGATGCTGGGGGAAACACTGGACTTTTCATTCATTCCTTCACATGGGCTTATCCACCCCATTGGAATAGAAACCCCTGGTGGGAGACAGGGTGTGCAGAAACTAGTCTGCTTCCATATCAGCTGAGCCTCCATACCACCAGAGGCTGACAGGAGGAAGATATTCTTTAGATGCTTTCTAAAGTTGAAAGGCTGTTGCAGTTAAGAACACATAATGCTATTACAGAGGACCAGAATCCACTTCTAAACACCCACTATAGGAGGGCTCACAAATGCCTTTAACTCCAACTTGGACGGAATCATAGGCTTCTTGCCTCTGATGCCACCTGCACTCATGAGCAAATATTTGCAAACATACACACATACTCACACAGTCGACCTAAATCTTAAAATCAAGTGTAATATTTAATACCACATGAGAATTATTTGACATTCAAATTTTTGTGTCCACAAACAAAGTTTTATTGAAACACAGCCACGCCCCTGTCTCTGTCTATTGTCTGTGGCTGCCTCAGATCCAGAAAAGCACAGTTGGAATTGGTGTTGCTATAGAAACTATATGTCCCAAAAGCCAAAAATATTTATTCTCTAGTCCTTTACAGAAAATGTTTGTTATCCCTCTTTTATAGAATAGAGCGTTTGAGGGAGGTGAGGACAGTGCTCACGACTATAGATGTTGGATAACTTCCATGTCTGCTTGGGGCTAAAAGCTGCTTCTTTTCCTCCCTAGTAATTGGCAACTGGAGATACTCATGTTCCAGTAATCAAGAGGGAGCCTTGCTGCTACTTCATGATCCAGGCGCGTGTGGCCCAGTGAAGTCCCTGAGCTGTACAGCATGACCTTGCTGCTCCTGGGTGCGGTGCTGCTGGTGGCCCAGCCCCAGCTTGTGCATTCCCACCCGGCTGCTCCTGGCCCGGGGCTCAAACAGCAGGAGCTTCTGAGGAAGGTGATTATTCTCCCAGAGGACACCGGAGAAGGCACAGCATCCAATGGTTCCACACAGCAGCTGCCACAGACCATCATCATTGGGGTGCGCAAGGGTGGTACCCGAGCCCTGCTAGAGATGCTCAGCCTGCATCCTGATGTTGCTGCAGCTGAAAACGAGGTCCATTTCTTTGACTGGGAGGAGCATTACAGCCAAGGCCTGGGCTGGTACCTCACCCAGATGCCCTTCTCCTCCCCTCACCAGCTCACCGTGGAGAAGACACCCGCCTATTTCACTTCGCCCAAAGTGCCTGAGAGAATCCACAGCATGAACCCCACCATCCGCCTGCTGCTTATCCTGAGGGACCCATCAGAGCGCGTGCTGTCCGACTACACCCAGGTGTTGTACAACCACCTTCAGAAGCACAAGCCCTATCCACCCATTGAGGACCTCCTAATGCGGGACGGTCGGCTGAACCTGGACTACAAGGCTCTCAACCGCAGCCTGTACCATGCACACATGCTGAACTGGCTGCGTTTTTTCCCGTTGGGCCACATCCACATTGTGGATGGCGACCGCCTCATCAGAGACCCTTTCCCTGAGATCCAGAAGGTCGAAAGATTCCTGAAGCTTTCTCCACAGATCAACGCCTCGAACTTCTACTTTAACAAAACCAAGGGCTTCTACTGCCTGCGGGACAGTGGCAAGGACCGCTGCTTACACGAGTCCAAAGGCCGGGCGCACCCCCAGGTGGATCCCAAACTACTTGATAAACTGCACGAATACTTTCATGAGCCAAATAAGAAATTTTTCAAGCTCGTGGGCAGAACATTCGACTGGCACTGATTTGCCGTCTCCTAGGCTCGGGACTTTTCCTGTTGTTAACTTCTGGTGTACATCTGAAGGGGGGAGGAAAATAATTTTAAAAAGGCATTTAAGCTATAATTTATTTGTAAAACCCACAAATGACTTCTGTACAGTATTAGATTCACAGTTGCCATATATAGTAGTTATATTTTTCTACTTGTTAAATGGAGGGCGTTTTGTATTGTTTTTCATGGTTGTTAACATTGTGTATATGTCTCTATAATATGAAGGAACTTAACTATTGCACTGAAAAAATAAGAGATTTTTTTTTTCTGGAGACCTCTTTTTTTGTTGTTGTTGTTTTAAATATAATTAACCTGCCTCCAATCCAAAATAGCTCTTTGTTTTCACCTCCTTGTCAAATCTATAATCTTTTTCTGCTTAAAAAAATTTATTGGTATTATGGATGTTGCTCCTCTCTTTTCTGAATTTTTTTTTTTATTTTAATGCCTGACTGTTGTCTTCAGATTTAGTTTTTACTTGAAATTTGAATTTCCTCCTCACCGAGAGTATTATTTTTGGAAGTGGCAGTTTTATCCATGTTCAGACAACCCACATGTGGGTTTAACCCCTGTAGCCTGCATATGGGTTTAACCACAGTCAGCTTGCATGAGGGCTTAACCCCTGCCAGTCTTCATGTGGGTTTAACCTCTGCCAGCTTGTGTATAGATTTAACACATATGAGTTTTGGGTTTTTTATTTTTATTTTTATTTTTTGCCCCTTCCCCCGCATATGAGTTTTAAGTGAAGAAAATGGCACTGAGACTTAAAAACAGATGAGAACTGGCAAGAGATTTCTTAAGATCCAAATTAGTCTTAGAGGATATGGCAAATCTCATAATAAACAAACTTACACCCTTGGATTTCAGAATGATCTTGGGGCTGTAAACTTTGCCTTTTGGGCAACTGGCCTCCGCAAAGCTACTTAAGAGAGAGCAAGAAACATTCAAGTTCTCTTTGTGTGTGTCTGTCCAGCCTAAACCTCGCATGAGGAGCAGAATAAGTAGTAGTAGCCTTTGCTCAACTCTAGAATTTGTCTTCTGAAAGATCAACATGCACTTATGACCTTCTATATCATACTCATAGAGATATAACTTCAAAACTGGCTCCAACTTTATAGTTTTGAATAGGAAAAAAATTAAAACTCCCAAGGACTGAAGTTAAGATGTGAAAAAAATCACAATATAACCCAGTGCACCTGCGCACGTAAGTTTCCCTTCTCCTTAGAACAGCCACAAAGCAGAGGCTGGTCACAAAAGCCAGTTCTAAGTCTCTGGATTGTCACATATACTTGATAATCAACCTTTTATGATTAAATAGACTAGGTCTTTTCCATAGTAATAAGTATGGATAAGATAATAAAGATAATAAACTGTGATCATGACAGTGGGAAAGAATGCAAGAGAGCAGAATAAAACCATTTCCTGACAGTTTGTTCTGAAGGAATGAAACACAAGCAGGCATCCTGGATTGTTTTCTCCATCTTAGAACACTCTGAAACTTCCCCCAAGCAAACTTAAGATGGAGGTATTACTCTGACAAGTTCAAAGAATAGAGAATAGGCCCTGAAAAACAGGGCACTTGTCGGAGGTCACACTATCAGGTTCAGAGCCCAGGTACATCCAAAGCACAATTAACCCTTTCCTTCTTTCTTTCTTTCTTTCTTTCTTTCTTTCTTTCTTTCTTTCTTTCTTTCTTTCTTTCTCTCTTTCTTCCTTTCTGTTTAGCTCAATCTAAACTCTAAAGAAAAGGTCAAACTCAGAGGTGTTGTTTTTCTGACTTGACCTGACATGTTTTTCCTGGTGCCAAAAGTTTTCCACCCGAAGAGCTGCACTTGAGCCAGAGGAAGGGCAAGGGGAAACCAACATTTTTCTCAGCAGCCTTCCAGGGAAATGAGTCACCTTGGTTGTATTTTAGCAGTCCCAGCCTGATCTGACCTTAACCTGGCCCACACCCCATTCCTGCCTAAGACTAAGAGTAGGAGAGAATTCCCTCCCCTTCAGAACTCATTAAGCTTATCCATCAACCACTGTCTCCTCAGAAGCAGAACCAGATATATTTATAGCCGATTTCCATAGACTTTGTGATATGCAGAGTGCTTCCCTCTGCAGCATACTTTTTGGCCTTTTATGAGACTTTACCTGAAGAATGAGGGGCTCCAAAAAAGATTAAATCAAGTTTCCAAAGCTGCTCAGGGATATTGGGACAGAAAGAAAGCTCAGGTGGTGATCTCTGGTGCCCAAGAAGATGCTTGTCTGGAGATGTTATGGTTAGAGCCTAGTCTGCTGCAATCACTTGTCTGCTAATTAGCAATGAGGAGAGTCAGAACTGGCATCAATAAGCCTGAGTTGCTAGTACTGGCATAGCTGATGGCATGGGGGTCATACATTGTAGGTGGTCAGTGGATGTAAATCTAATGCATTGCTTTATTGGGGGAACAGAATACTGACTCAGGGAGTCATAGTCTTGCACATACCACTAGAGAAAATGCAGGAGTCCCAGTGATAGCATATATTCATTCATTAATTCTTCTCTCTCTCTCTCTCTCTCTCTCTCTCTCTCTCTCTCTCTCTCTTCTTTTCTTTCCTTTCTTTCCTTTCTTTTTTGATAAAACTCCAGTGAGTCATCAGTACATTTTAAGAAGCAAAACCCCTATCATTTCCTACTTTATTCCAGGTATTTAGATCTCATCCTACCCCTTTTCAGAGGATACTGCAATAGACCCATGGCCATTCCTATAAGAACAAAATGCAGTAAGGCAGGAGTCAAATGGTATTTGGTCTCTCCTGATCAGGTTGAATGCCAATCCTATTAACAAAGATAGTTCCTTGCTGGAGGTGGGAGTACCTACTGAAGCCCAGGCTACAGCCACTTGAGAGCTCTAGAGAAACAGCTAAGATTTGCTGAGCAAAGCATTATGTACAGGGTTGGGCTCTTGCCTCATTTGCTGTTTCAAAGGAAGAATTGTATCATTGTCTCATTCCTCTAGGAACAGGACAATGTTGAAATCCAGTTGGTACTATATAACTATCAGCTAACAGCCTGGGAATTAGTGAGTTTATGAAAAAAACATGTTATACCTCTGAGGTCAGGATGGCTTTCTCTTTCTATCCTCCACAGAGTAGAAATGGAGGGTTGAAGTAGCCAGTGCCCATCCTGTCTGTTGCTTACAGTTGTGGAGGCAAAGTCCACTGTATTCATTAAAACGTTTTTTTTTTCTTTAGATCCTATGATATAGCGAATGTAGTATTAATTCTTCAAGAATATAAAAAGGAAAGTTACTGGAGTTAAGTATTTTGGGTTTGAAGAAGAATCAAAGAAGTGCCAAGACAGCAAGAGAAATGGCCTTGAGTTGTGTACATTAGATAGGGCAATATGTTCCATAATTTAGCATCAATTCAACCACACCCCTAGAAGGAGTCAACCAGCTGGTAGAAAGAAGATGAATGAAGAATGAAGTATGCTATTTTCCTGATTGCCAATCATTTTTTATAAGAAAGAAAAAATATTACCGAAAAGTTGCAATACAGCTATGACCAAAGCCACTTAATTCAAGGGTCACAGAGGCCCTGTCCTTTTGGAACAAGGCGTTGTGAAAAAATTGCCCTGGAGCCAGAAAATGAAAGTCATTGATGTTACCAAAGGAATACATCCTATGTAAAGGCATGTCTTGAATCAGAAAGTGGTGATGGGGGAGGGAAGGGATATAGGAGAAGTACAGGGAAAAGTCTTGTCTAGCAAGTATGTAGCTTGGATTAAACACACTAAGCAGCCAAGATGTAGCTTTGTAGCCACTTGTAGTCTTGTCAGGAGGTTTCTAAGATGGAGGTAGTCCCCCATGTGTCTGAATCCTGTGCAGGTTTGGAAATTGCACAAAAATAACCATCATTATTACACACTATTTATGTGCTTCATATCTTATATTCATTGCTTCCAACATAACTTAAAAAAAAAAAAACTATGAGAGGTAAGAAATAGTACCCTAGTTTCAGTCAAGAAGAAACTTAAGAACAGAGATTAAAATATTGACTTCTGATGACAGAGAAAGTTATTTGTTTCATATGAGAATTTTTCTAGAGTCCTGAACTTATGCAATTTCAATCCATCCCATAGTGAGTCAAGGTGAGAAGAAACACATAGGCCTCATCGAGAGGGCAGCATCTATCAAGAAACTTAAGGATGAGAGATTGGACAAAAGAGGACTGAAAAGTCAGTGTCCATAGGACCACACAGGAAGGATGCCCTAAAGGGTGTTGCAACAGGCAGAAATTAAAAGAAGGATACATCACCAAGCATGAGAGAAATACCGGGGCAAGGATTCCCCAGTAGTATAGAAGAAGCAAGGGAACCATAGCCCATCAGCTCATCCAGTTGCTTGACTCCCTCTTGTAAGGAGCAGCCCTGCATCTTCAGCTCCCACTGAGGTCAAGGTTACTACACTTTTCTCAAATTCCACAGTTAGATAAAGAGAAAGAAAACACAATTATAATCAGGAGATTTGGGCATTAACCCAATTTGACCATGAAGCCTTCAGTACAAATTCTCAGACCCTTAATTTCCTCTGTGGTAAAAATGGCCTGATATTCAACTCAGTTTGGAAGGAAAGTTAATGAGATGAATGGTAAAGGCCAGCAAACTGTGCACACGTAGAGCTTAGCTGTGAATAGGTTTAGAGGTTCAAGAGACAGACAGGAACTGATTGTAAAGTGGTCAGCAAAAACTCACTGTCTTTGTTCTGTCCCTCACTCGCCAGCTATGATACTAGTCATTGCTGTTACTGGCCCAGACAGATCCTATTTCCCATGGCTTCTCCATCTTTTATAGCCCTTAAAGGCAGAGTACTAACAGCTCCACAGAAATGTGTTCTTGAAGTTTTATCTTAACAAAAGCCACATTACATAGAGAAAGCTGCAAAATGACACCCCCTTTCTTGGGGGGGGGAGAACAAATAACTCATGTTTGACTGTTCAAGTCCCTTGCCTTTGCACAGGCTACTTCATAGTACAATTTCTGCTCATAGATCCCCTTGACATTAGCCTGGGTTCAGACTTCTAAACAATATACCTGGTTATTTCTTCCCATACTTTTCCCCCCTCCTCCACTCATTTAGGTTTTTGATGTTGTTGTTGTTAGCTTGTTTGCTTTGTTTTGTTTTATTTTGAAACCCCATTCTCAGTAAATGAATTAATCAGCTCAGCTCTTGCTTCTAGGACACCAGATGTCAGATAATAAACCTGCATTTATGTCGTGTTCTATGGAAATAATATAGATAGTATGACTGAACTATAGATGCCACTTTTAATAAAATAATGAGTAGAAAGCAAGTGTATGTTATTGGCTTTTACATTGAAGGCTTAAATATGATAGTATATGACATTGTTACCAGGTAAACTCTGTTCCTTGGATTATTAGACTATCATCAAAATCCTATTCATGAAGCCAGGCATGCTGGCACACACCTATGATCCCAGAAGTGGTGAACTGAGACAAGAGGAGCACTAGTCCGAAGTCAGCATGAGCTCCATAGGGAGAACCCACTTCAGAAAAAAAAAATAATAATTTCAAGGCATTAATGTAAAACTTGAGATTCTGGTTCATGAAATATTTCTGGGTCCCACAGATAAAATCACATTGCTTTAATTCATTTCTGCTCCACAGTACAGTGTTTCTCTTCATTTTCAATGTTCCTTTCAGGGTCAGTCTTCCTCTTAACTGCAACCTTGTGGCACTTTGCCTAAGTGGGAGGTAGATAGAAAGCTCTTGTTTATGGATGATAAATCTTGTCTAGTTGTCAATCTAATGTGAAAATTCTCTCCATCACACCCCAGCCTCACAGTGTGGCCTCCTCCTGGGAGTCCTTTCTTTGGTCCATGAACTGCTAGGCACTTAACAATATGGTGTTTTATTCAGTCCTTGAAAGCCCCTAGGGAAATAACCAAACCAAGTTTCACATGTTTGCTTATTAACGCAGAGCCAGCAAATAGTACTATACTTGATGTTGGAATTACAAATGTTTATTAACTAAACAAATCTTCCTGCTGCCCAGCTTTCTTCCACTCCCCTACACTCTTCAGCCTCTTCTGGAATACTCAAATATTCCAGTGTTCTCCTAGGCACACCATTATGTCTTCAAACTGACAATTGATATTCATATTTCTTGGACCTCTGTTCTCTAGGTTCTGCCCATGAATCCAAGAATGAATATTTCTTGTGCAGCCTTGTTTATAGCTATGTGAACTTTGACAAATATCTTAATTTCTAGGACTTTCTATTAGGGGATATAATGCCTTTCCCACAGTTGTTATAAGCAATACATGGATAATGGACAATTGAACAATCTTGAAGTCATAATTCCATAAACAGTAGGTGAGTTATACTTTAGTCTTCACAGTAACCTATGGGCCTTTGTTACCATTAACCTTGTTTATGCATGAGGAAACTAAAGGACAATGATAGCATTTTCCCAGAGTCCGGTCACCCCTGGGGGGAGGGGTCACTAGTATTATTGGCCTCCATCATTATCCCCTGGGTACTGTCTACCACACCAGGCCTCCAGAATTCTCCTGAGGTTAGTCTCTAACACACTTGGCTGCCAGAAATCTCTCCTAAGTGGTCGATAGCACACTTGGCCTCCTGGCTACTCTCCATTTCAAAGAGGAAGAGAGATCTTTCCCAGTGGCAAGGGTGAGTGCAAAGAGGTCAAAGACAACTCAGATTGAAGCTCAGGACCAACATCACCTAAAAGTCTCTGGCAGAAAGAATTCTGGAGTGGTCCCAAGATACCCGCCCTTTGATGTATATATCTTGTTTAGTGACCTCCCCTCACATCTGAGTAGCATTTGAAAATAGTATAGGTCATTTGTTACCTTAATTAGGTTAATCTGTATGGCAAAGAAAATAACTTTTAATTTAGTAGATCAGTTCAGAAAGAAATGGGAATGAAGATAAAGGAGGGGGAGACATGTCCTCCTGGCTTTGCTTGCTATGGATAACAGGACTCTGAGAAGATGATATACCAAAGAACTGTCGTGGCTAGTACAATTTAAGGGTATTTCTAGAAACATTCAGCATGGATGTTTGCAAATATCTCATTTTTTCCCAACACTAGTGAGCAAAGAAGAAGATACTGATTAGAAAATGTTCTGTCTGAAAGCTTGTTTTTATCTTAGGAAACTCTCCCATGGCAGGCTTGGTCTCCTGAGTCACCTACACTGAGTTAATAGATGTGTATTGACTTAACCTGCTGTGATCTAGTAATGTGCTTGCCTTTATGTTAATACAAAGACTTGAGTCAATTTTTTTCTAGTCCATTCAAATGGCTTGTGCTTACTTTTCAATGTCTGCTTTCAAAACAAACAAAATCCTTGGGTTTTGTTGTTGTTGTTGTTGTTACCAAATAAATACAAGTACATTATATAATAACCAGAGCCTGCATTTTGAGTTCCAAGAAACAATTATAATTGCCAATGTTTGTGTTCATATCCTTCTACTTCTTTTAAGCCTGGAAGCCATACTACCCTGCTATGTATCTATAGATTTTTTATTTTATCACTCACCAACTAGAAAAGGCCTGTGGCTCCCTATACTGCCTAAGGAAGCCAGTATCGCATCTACGTTTATACATAAAGTAGAAGTTCAGCTATCAGTTTCCAGGTAAAGCTATGCTTTTTAGTGAGAAGTGTTTTGGAATTAAAAAGTCAGTTAGTCCTGGATCCCTTATTACATACATCCTTGTAACAAACTATACCAGCATTGCTGGTTCCCAGACAAATCTATAATCTCATAGACCCTGGAGGTTAGATAAGCATAGTTAGGCAAGTCTGAAATGGCAGAGTCTTATGTGGAATCATATGTCGGCTATAAAAGAAAACACTTGGAGGGCTGAACTGGATGACTATCCAATATGATGTCTTGAATCACATGTTTGAATCCTAAGTTGAAAGGAATGCGCCACCATCCTCTCCCCCAACTCTCTTTCCCTCCCTTATCCCTTTTTCCATATTGCTAACTTGAATTGTTCATAGCACGACAGAGCTAGGATAGTAGATACACAATTTATACGATTGGCTTGCTCTCAGACTTTCAAAAGAGAAATCAAAAGTTATCAGGTAATAAAGAGGGTGGCCTCATTCTACTGTTCCATAAATACCAGCTGGGATTCCTTATGGGAAAGGACCACATAAGGGACAAATAATAGGAGGTATGATTCATGGGGGTCCATTTGTAGAGACTAGCTATTTATCAGCTTACTATATATTCCTGTACAATAAAATGGACAGCACACTTGTGTAATGGATCACTGGCCATACTTTAAGGGGGAGATTAATATAGGTTTAAGCTTTCATGATATGAAAGTCCATTATACTAATGCATGTTATTATAAGTCCTTGTGCCTCCTATGTAATTTCAGCTACTTTTGCCTCAGTCATTTGACTCCTTTCAAACTAATTCTTTGATGATGTCGATGGAAATTAAGTCATTTTTTACATAAATCCATTCATGCCATAAGTAAAATGCAGGTTTGTTTGTTGTGTTGTATCTTCTGAACATTATTGTGTGATTCTATCAAGCCATTTGAAGAAATGCTTTAAGACACACCTAAAGCAAATTGTAGATTGAGATTCACTTGGGAAACTGTGCTATATGGAAGCACAGAGCCTGCCAGACCTCCACACCTCTTAGACAATTTGTCAAACACTGAAGAGTGTTGCTGAGACTTTTAACACTGGGTATTAAAAGCTGTCTATGGTATTCAAAAGAGAATGCACTGCAGGTTCTATTTCCAGCATCCCAATTTGAAAGTTCTATTTTCGTAGCAATTTACATTTCCACACAATTAAAGACTACCCAATTCTGATTTGCACTTCAAGTATCCAATTTACCTGTAATTTACATCTTTTATTTTATTTTTTGTTAGTCTCTTCAGAAACAAACAACCACACACACACACACACACACACACACACACCCTAGGTTTTAAATGTTGGCATCATGACAAGATCTGTGTGATACTAAAAAGTTGAACTAAGCATTTCAGAGAGTCAGTCTGTTGAGTGGGAATTAGGAATGGCTAAAGCCCTTTAAGCCTATGAACAAATTCAGCCACACAAAGACATCCAACATCTATACATTTATTTTTATATAAATATTCTTTCCATGGTAACATTCAAATTGTTTTTAAGCAGGAATTTACCATTAACAATACAATATTCTCTTAGTCATCATTGCAACACCCTAAACATCAACAGCAGCTGACTTAAATTCTCATTTTTTAAAATGTTCTGTGCCTTTAAGTATGAATGTTCACATAAAAAGAATCAAGGTCCTGATAAAGTCAGAAAATAATACTGTATTTTGGTCTCATCTCCTTCTTGACCAATGGCTTCTAAACTCTTGGCTTTCCTAAGTATTAAGAAAATTAAAGAAGTCTTTGGTGGCTCATAACAAGTCATACTTTATTATGTGTTAATGAAGAGACTTTTCACTAAACAATGACAGGATGGTAGAAAGTTGCCAGAGGAGCCAGCCTTGCTGTTTTGAATTTCTTCCTACTACCACTCCCTTGATCTTCTAGCATACAGACTGCAGGAGATGAAGGTTGAATTATAGCCCAAGTTCTGCTATTTAGTTAACTGAGCCATTTGAGCAGAAATTCTATAATCCAAATGACCCTAACAGACAGGTGATGATGTAGAGGCTCTGGGAAAGACTGGTTGGAAGTACATGGACATTTCCTGGCCTATATACCGTTTCTTTCTTTGCCTGTTCCCTAATTGTAACCTTTTAAAAATGAACTGTTAATCAAATGAGGAAACTAGTTTTTTTTTTTTTCAAATTACATTGGCTGTTCCAAAAAATTATAGAAGCCAAGGAGAACATCTAAGAACATTTAAATTGCAGCCAATGAGTCAGAAATGCAGTGGGCAACGTGAATGTTCCGGTACAGCTCACATGGGGATGGATTTGTGGAACACAAGCAGTTCCTTACCTCTGAGACAAGTAGGTGTCTCAGGAGATTGTCAGAATGAAAATCAATATGAAGACACCCATGTAGTGTGTCTTCCAACCACTGGAGATTTGCTTATTCTAAGAGGAAAAAAAAATACCATGTATTTAATGACTAGCAGAAAAGAAACAGTGAGTGAGTCAGAGTGTAAGACAAATATATTTTATTTTAACATTCCATCAACAAATGCAGTTTTTGAGCCAACTCTCTGAAAATTAAAGGTCATTTTGTTTCCATGTAATATTCAAATGGTGAACAACTCAAGGTAAGATGTGCCTTGTTTCTTCTCTCACTGATGCACATGAGAGATAATTTAAAAGAAAAGTACTTCAACTAAGCCATTTGGAAATTTATTTTTACCCCTTTGGGAAGGAGAAGTTGTTAACTCTATTTTACAAACATAAAGTGGCATTTTTTTCTCTTAGCAGTTTTTTTTTTATCTTGCCACAGCTATTCCTTGAAAATTAAGCTATTCTCCTCTACAAATGTACAGTGACCTACTTAATATCTTTTTTCTTTCCCTTGGGAGAGAGGATGACAATGTGAAAAGTACCCTTAAAGAAGTTTAAAGTGTGGTGGATATCTTAGCCTAATCATCTTCATATATAGTCAGTGTCATTTGATTTACAGCCAAGAGGAAGAAACAGCCACCTGGAGTAGTCCCTTTTCTACCGCAGTGTTATTATGACAAAGGCAACTTCTAGAAAGAAGGGTTTATTTGGGGCTTACAGTTCCATGGAAACAAAGTCCATTATAGTGTCATAGAGGGAACAGGTGGAGAGGACTGGAGCAGTGGCTGAGAACACACATCTTAAACCACAAGTGGGAAGCAGAGAGAATATCCTCAAAATGGTGAGTTTTTTGAATCTTTCAAAGTCCACTCGTAAGGACATACATCTTCCAGATCTAAATGTCCACATCAGCCACCAGCTGGGGACCAACTGTTCAAATGTTGGGTACTTATGGAGGAAATCTCTTTCAAACCACAACACAAAGTATCCTCAGTAGAAAACTGGATACATAAAATGTGATGTATCCATGAGATCTGTATTGATGAATTACTAAAATTAATGTTGCTTTGATACATGCATGGATGGACCTTGAGCCAATTCCAAAAGACAAATATGGTTCCCCATACAAAATACCTTGAGTAGGCAAATCCACAGAAATAGAAAATAGGCTAATACTACCGAAGGGTAGGAAGAAGAGCAATGAGGAAGTATGCTTTTAGAGTTATGGAGTTTTTCCTTGGGATATGAAATGTAGTGGAAACAATGGCAATTAATGCACAATGCTTTGACTAATCAATCTCTATGAATTATATGTGAAAAAAATGAGCAAAAGGACAAGTGTTCGATATTATATTTTCCTGCAATTATATATGCATACCTTTTATGTATATACACATATATACACATATCTGTTACATACTCATAGCTGTTGTATACATCTTTCAACGGAGGATGATGTATAATCTTAGTCTATCCATGAATTTTTTCATATATGGCATTCATGGTTCTAGTATATATGAAAAGATTTCCATAAAAGCACTTAATCCACATCTTTTCTATGGGACAACTTCATTCCATTTAATATGCTATTTATCAGCTATGAAGATTAGAAATTACCATGATGCCTACTGTGAAACAAATCTATACCCATTTCTGTTCTGCCTATCTCATGACTTAGCTTAAAGACAAACAAAATCATTGACATTCACAATTTAAGGTATCACTTGAGTTTTCTGCTCCACCTTACCAGGAACTGCAATATTGTCTTTGTTAAGTATGTTCTTTCCAAGCTACCTATGAAATGTTTAATATAACAACTTTAATCTGTACCATCAGTCGTCTCTTTTAAAAATGGAATTAAGCTTTGTACACTGTTAATTGGGTTGGATAAGGATTCTTGATCTTGGGTTGAGCACCACTAACTGAAATGTTTAAAATGATCACCAAATGATGAATTGGCAAACACGGATGAATATTGGGTCCTTTAAAAATTAATGAACAAAAGAATAAATTAACAAGGGAGGCAATGATCAACTAAATAGTCTAGAATCACCTAGAAGCACAGCCTCTGGGCATTTCTGCCCATTTCTGTGACTTTCTAGATTGTGTTTATTAATGTGGAAACCAGACTGATGGACTGTCCCTCCAGACTGGGAGCCAGAATAAACTCTTCTTCCTTGAGTTGTTTTGCTAGATACTTTTCATCAGTACCGAAAGAAAAAAATAACTAATAAAGAGGAAACAAGAGCCAAGCTTTTGTTTGTTAGTTTGTTTATATCTACTGCACACACAGTTGGATCAGATAGGAGTGTGTCCCATTCTTGGATATCTCATCCCTCTAGACAGCAAGTGAAAGCTGTGACATCCCAAGTGAGACTAGGCTTCTAATTTCACATTTAAAACACATGCATGGTCATACGGACAGGTGCTGATTCTTTCAGTTTCATTTTTACGGAGTTGGATGTAGGGGATGAAAGAGGGACTGGCTTTTCCAGACACACCACTCATCAGCGGGACAGGAAATGGTCCCAGCTGAAATTCTTGCCATGTAATTTTGAGGTCCTGCACTGCTTTACAGTTGCTGGGTTCAATTTCCTGGGAAGCATAAAGCAGACAAGCTGGAAGTGCCTTCTTTGGTCTACTTTTTAAACATTTAAGTAATTACAATCTTGAGTTTGGAAATGGTGATTTTTTTCATTCATTCATTCATTCATTCATTCTTTCTTTTTTTCTTTCTTTTTTATTATCAAGTCTTTGTCATGTACAAATTTAACATCTATTTTTATGTAATATAATTTCAATGATGGAAAATTAAGCTCATTTTAAAAATTGTTATTGAAATGATCCCTAAATGTTAATGTAGGGTGATTCCTTTCTCTCAAAACTCAACCAAGGATTATGATTTCATCAATATGCATATTCTAAACAGACTTAAGTGAGGGAGGTTTGAGAAGGTGGCAAGTGAGGACACACTCAGGGTCAGCATGTAGCAGCTATACAGCTCCTCAGCAGGGAGGATGGTGGCTGCCTCATCTGAAAAGAGCCCTCCCTCTTCTAAGCAGGTTCTCATACAGGGAGGTCACAACAGAGCTTCATTGCTTTGTTTTAACAACTGAACCAGGTGACCACACATTTCACCTCCTACAAAGTACAAATATATCTCACTGTTCTGGAATTTGATAAACTTTCTATGAGCTAGAAACACATTGTGTCAGGGATCTGTTTTTCCTGGTGTCTCCTGGGAATGTGTTTTTCTTGGAATCCCAAGTCAGTAGATCACAGAATATTTGTACCTTTATGTTTAATGTGTCAAACTTAAGTGTCCAACAACAAAGAAGTGAACAAAGAAGACACAGTGCACATGTAATATATCTATCTACATATATATATATATATATGAATTGTATTCCCTATGTGTGTATTATATATATATATATATTTACATATATATTTTTTACATACAACTATATGCAAATAGCTACACTACCCCAGTTTTAAAAAGAAAACTGTTCACCCTATGTCAGATCTCCTTCATTTAGAGTCTGTCTTGATCTGCTTCCATAGAGCCCTGCAGACTCAGAACAGTCTCTCACTTTAAGATTTTTAATCCCATACACAAAGCTATAAAGGAACTTAGTCACAGAATGGCTCAGACTAGAATGAGGACATCCCCTAGGTCTTCATCCTGCCTCTCAGCAACATCTAGAACAGAGTTCTGATGTGCCTCAAGGTATAGACTCCAGGTGAGCAGCCTCAAGTTGAAGACACAAAAGAGAGAAAGATCAGTGGGCTGCCTGCAAGGAAGGGCCTTCTGCTCACCTAAGGAACTCCGTTTTTTCAAGGGAGCTCAACTATTTCAGAAATGGAGGGGAAATTCCTGTTATAGTTTTGACAATTCGCTCTCATTGAGAAGTGAAGTAAATAAGGCCTGTGTTTTCTTGTTTCTGGTTCTGCTGATCTCAGACCATGTTTACTGCCTTTCTGTCTGCATTCCAAAATCCAAGCTAAAGGCAAGTGTCTCAGCTACTTCCTCTAACCTGGAGGTGCCCGAGGCCCAGTGACAGGGATAGAAAAGCCTGTGTGTGTGTGTGTGTGTGTGTGTGTGTGTGTGTGTGTGTGTGATTTCAATGATGGAAAATTAAGTTCAGCTTTAAAAAGTGTTAGGGAAGTTACAAAGAGAGGATCTGTTTCCCAGACCTTTGATTAGTAGGTGGCATCTGAATCAGGTATTTTCTGATGACCACCACCCAGCAAAGCCTTTGCTCTTGCTCGTATGTTGGCTATAAATATGATCGGGCCAACTCCCATTAAAGTAGAAAATGAGATGACTGCCCTAACTTCTTCTCTTTGAGGTAGTTGCCCATTTTGACTGTATTCCAGGAATGCTCTAGAGGGGGATTGCACAAACATTCAGCCTCATACTGTACACAACTGTCTGTTAATGAGCCCCAAGTTTTCCATTCTACCAGATTGTCAGAAGCTAATCTTCTTAAAGACATGGGTATAACTGGGAGAATGAAGGAAGTACAAGGGCTTTGTAAGTAACTTACAAGTGCTTTTAGAATCTGTCCATCCTAATGATTCTGGTAATTGCAATACGCACTGGGTTATGACAGAGCTAAGTAGTTTTAATATCTTGAAAATTTCAAGGAAGTACTTCCGTGATCAGTGACAATCCCCATGTTTTGGGGAGGTCTGTGGAAGGACTTTGGAACTTTGGGCATTCGTTGTTAAGAGCTCTGTCAGATGTTTTGTAGGAGCTTGGAAGATAATGTTGAGAACAGTGCAGAAGATGGAGGCCTGGCTTGTGAAATTTCAGAGGGAAAATTAAAGACTCTTTTCAGGGCCATTGCTGTTTTGATTGTGAAGATTCTGTGGTTCTGGTTATCTGGGGCTTAAGAATCAGCTGTGATTAACAAGATACCAGAACTACTAAAGCAAAAACTTTGCATTACTGGGACTATTGATGCTGGTTAGCTGGAGCCAAGAAATTAGCGGTGATTAAGAAGAGACCAGCATCATTGAGGTGACATCTTCTGGGAAGTGTTTTCTGAAAGCACAAAGAGGCTGTGTTCCAGAGATAGCCAAGGTTGTACTCCTGCTGCAGCGGGACTTGGTAATATGTGAGGGTCACCCAGGTGGTACTGGTTTTGAAGGCATGAAGGGGTCATGCAGAGCAGCTGAGGCTAGGCACTGTGAGAGGGCATGGAAGGGCATTGGTGAAGGTGCAGCCTCAGTTGCAATTGAAGGCCCAGGACTGAAGGAGTCATGCAGTGTTTTGGAGATGCCAGTACCATGAGATGACCACCAAGAGCAGCAGCAGTGGAGTACAGACATCTGGAGCCTAGAGGACGATGTGTGTGCTACAAAGGGCATGGCTGGAGAAGTGACCCAAGCCCTTGGAGGAGCCCAGAAGATCGTGAGTTGGATCCCAGACATTGGACGGTTGGAGATTGACTTTTGCTTTTGATTGTGACTGTGGCCTGATATTTTCCCTTTTCAAGGAAGAAACTGTTTTAGTGGAGCCCACAGTTAAGAGACTTTTAATTGTAAAAAGACTTTGAATTTTAAAAGAAATGGATATTTTAAAGAGACTGAAATTTTAAGAATATGTAAAGACTGTGGGACTTTTAAAGTTATTTAGATCTTAGTAGAGATTGCTACTGCACTTGTGTATACTCTGCTTTTCAGATGACACCTATGTATCAAGGTATGGGAAACACAACCTCTCTTGGTAATTTCCTGAACACTTTTTAAAGCTGAACTTAATTTTTCTTCATCGAAATCACCCCCACACGCACACACACACACACACACACACACACACACACACACAGGCTTTTCTATATATATATATATATATATGTGTGTGTGTGTGTGCGTGCGTGTGTGTGTATATGTGTGTATATATGTATATATACATACATATATATATCATATGTCATGGAATTATATTCATATGATATATATTATATACTATATTCGAACTCAATATAATTCTATTTATTTTGCCTTATTAATTGCTGTTACAAAAAGCATTCAGTTCTCAATGTATTAGTTGAGTGTTTATTAAGCATTGACTAATTAATTGATCAGACTTTCCTGAGGGTTAGGAGTCTGTCTTTGTATTTGCATCTCCTGGTCATCAGTGACCTCTCAGAACCTAGAAAAAGCCAGTGGGCCATGAAGTTGTAAAGCTGCAAATTAATCAAAGAAAGGTCTTTTTACCTGGCATAGTAATCTTCAGGGGGCAGAAGGACAGGTATTAAAATCTACAGAGGGAGAGCGTTGTGATGGGCTCTCGTGGGTCTCTGTGGTTTGTGTGTTTTCTCTCCTCAGTGAGAAAAGTGAGAAGTAGAAATCACAAACACATAGATAGGAAAAGAGTCAGAATTCTAACCCAGGTCTTTTAGACCACCTTCCTCTGTTACCCACCACATCTGTCTTAGTCAGGGTTTGTATTCCTGCACAAGAATACATGGACTACATGACCAAGAAACAAGTTGGGGAGGAAAGAGTTTATTCAGCTTATACTTCCACATTGCTGTTCATCACCAAGAGAAGTCAGGACTGGAACTCACACAGGTCAGGAACTTGGAGCCAAGAGCTGATGCAGAGGCTATGGAAGGATGCTGCTTACTGGATTGCTTCCCCTGGCTTGCTCAGCTTGCTTTCTTATAGAACCCTGGACTACCAGGCCAGGGATGACACTACCCACAATGGGCTGGGCCCTCCCACCCTTGTTCACTAATTGAGAAAATAAATGCCTTACAGCTGGATCTCATGGAGGCATTTCTTCAAAGGAGGCTCCTGTCTCTGTGATAACTCCAGCTTGTATCAAGTTGACACACAAAACCAGCCAATACAACATCTGTGCAGCACAGAGTATTTGATTAGTGATGTGGATCTCTAAAGGGTGCACAAAGGCCTTTATAACATGAACCCTCCTTAGATCTTAGATGGATGTGTTAAGGGTTGACAGTGACCCCAGTTACATGAGACCTCCTTGCACATTGGATAGTGCCATAAAGCATCAGACACCAGTAACATGCAGCCACCCTTACATATTATACATCACGAGATGCTATAGGGTTTTGAACATGCAACGTGAAGGTATTTGAAAACCCAAATCACTTTTAAGAGTAGTGAACAAGAAAAAAGAGGAGGGGAGCAGGACGGGGAGACACAGAGGAGAATAAGGTGATAACCAGGTGGACTGTTCATTGGCTTTTTATTCACATCTTCACATCAGTATTCCATCCTTGGCCAGGGCTTGAACACTTGAAGCTATTTCCTCTCCTAGAGTGATTGATTTCTTCTTTCATTTCTTGGGAAGGTGTTGTCTACACTCGGCAAGGGAGAGTCTAGGGGCCTGTGTCTGGTGGGAGACTCCTTCCAGTAACTTCAGTCTGCTGAGCTAAGTCCAAACCTGCCCTCCTGGGAACAGACAGGGCTCAAAGAGCAAATTGGGGCAAATTCCTTTGTACCTTTGTACACATAGTTTCAGGCTGTGTCCCTGAGACAGGCTTGGGGAAGAGGAAGTGGCCTTCCTCTCTTTGGAGCTCTTGTTTATCTTCATGTCTAGACCTGAACACAGGACTATGGCAAGTGACATATCTAGCCTCAACTGAGTTAGCAGCTCTGGGATTTTAGACAAGGATCTTAACTTTCTGAGCCTCGAGGCTCCCCTAAGAACTCTCATAGGAGAGGCATGAATGATCTGCAGCTGTGGGAGTATGGAAAAACAGGATGACAAGTTTCAAGCATGGAAGAGATCCTACTGCCTTGTCTGATGATCCCTTATTTCAAACAGTTTTACATGTTTAAATGTCACATTTCATGTTCAAAGATGTTATGGACTAGGAAATAAAAGGAGAAGATAAGTTAGAGGGCTGGCTTAGTGCTTAAGGGAACATGATGCACTGATGTTGGAGAAGTCACAACTTCCTGTAACTCCTGCTTTAGAAAATCTGATGACACAAGCCTCCCTGGGAGGCCTCATTTACATAGAACATGTACTCATGTATGTATAACCACCCCCAACAAGGCACACACATAATGATAAAGTTTTGACATTTACCTTTGCACTTATGCAAAGCATTGAGAAGACAATAGGGATCGATCTTCATGGGAGGTGCTGTGCATCTCCTGGATAAGTGACATTTCCTTGGAGTCCAACTAAAGTTTAACTCTGAGTAGAGACAGGGCCTCATATAGTAGGGGACCATAGTGCTATTCAGGAAGTAGATCCAATGACAGCTTGGAGTACTTTGTGTGTAAAGTCTGTGATATTTGGAGATGTTTCTGTTATTAGGCAGTCATACCCTATTCAGACTGAACAACCTACAAAAAAAAAAAAAAAAAAAAAGACAATGTCTTGACCAATGATAAGAAATTAGGCTCCTTTCTTGTGGGGGGAAAAATGGTGCCAAGACATGGGTGGGGAACTGAGACCCTGAAGTCAAATTCAGAGCACTCAGCAGCATATGTACTTGCAATGTACTATGGGTATAAACTTACGTGGGGACAGAGCTTACATCTTTGAGGTGTTCCAACTCCTTAAACCAGAACAGTAGTTCCTTAGCAGTGAGGAACCAGATTAAGCTTGACTGTCTTAAACAAAAGTCAACGGTCCTCCAGCCAACAGCACTGACTCTCATCTTCATGTGCTCTGCTTTCGGTGCCTGCATCACTTTAATGCACATGAACTCACATCAAGCTATGTGTTATTACAACTACCCTAGAGACAGCTTTTCCTATGGAAGACATTGACACAGTCAGCTCTGGAACGGCATCAATGGGTGTTTGAAATACTCTGAAACTGGTTCCTCTTCCTCTGAAAACTACTTTGCACCTTGAAAACCTGTGAGCTCTTGCTCTGCAGCCGTGGGAGTGTGGGAAAACATGGGATGACAGTAGTTTCAAGCATGGAAGAGGTCCTGTTTCCTTGGCTGATGATCCTCTATTTCAAACAGTTTTACATGTTTAAATGTCACATTTGAAATGTGCAATAGATAGTCATTAATAAACATCAGTGGGTGTTTGCGGTTCAGCAACGTGGCAGTATTAAAGAGATAACGTCCCCTGTGTAGAGAGCAGGTGCAAGAGATGGAACCTCCTGGTGTTCTCTGACTGGCTTTCACTCAGACTGAAGGCGGCTTCTTTGGCAATGACCATCAGAGCTAGCAGGAGAGTTTTAAGTTTTCTGAAATCAAAGGGATTAAACCCAAAGCCATAGCTAATGGCATTGAGAGGGTGGAAAATGAATCTATGAGTGGAGTGGCCTTTGGAAAGCAAATAGAATTTGGTAAGCTTGTATGAGCACTCTTGATTAAATCCTGCTGGCTTTAGAAGCCAGACAGATACACGTGCTCACGAGCATACACATGCACAGACACACACACACACTGCAGACTTGCCAAGACATAGCAGATAATAACATCACTGTACTCTGCCAGCAAAAGGGCTATCATTATCCCTAAGCTGATACCAGAACTGAACCTTTGAAAGTCCCAGTGAGCTAAAGAGACCTCTCTTTTTATAAGACTTTATTCTTAACTAGAAACAAAAATCTGACTAGAAAGTGCTTCATTTTATTTGCCCTATCAACTTAATAGGTTACACAACTAAATCTTGGAGAGACTTAACTACTAAGGTGAAGTCACACAGCTACCACTGACCATGAATGAGCTAAAAATATGCTCTATGCTTTCCTGAATAGAAAGAGTATGCTGAACAAATTAAAGGCACTTTTCAGAGATTATGCCCTTTCTAGGTAGCCCTGGATGTTAGTGAAAGGAAAGTGAAGTGGAAGGGCTTAGTTAAGTTTTCCCAGAGATGTCCTAGAGAAAAAACTTGCCCCATTATGTACCTTTTATTGTCTCAAGATGTACATTTTTTCAAAATATACAGGCCCATTTCTACAAAGGACTTTTGGGAAGTCTTACAGATCTAGGTTAGATTTGTCTTGTGTCTTTTCCATACCTTAAACATCAACAGCATGTGGACTCTCTTCACAGTCATCACACCGTCCAGCCTCCAGGTCACAAATCACATATGATATTGATTCAACAAGAGCCAAGTGATGCTTGGACTGTGTGTGTGTGACACAGGTTGAGAACCCACCAGCAGCCATTTCTCCTCTGTTGTTCCTATACTGTCTTTCTGATTGGGTTTGTAGAGTAGAAAACCAAGGAATCATGTAGATTCTCTATGGAGAAATGAGCTAAAATAGAGGTAACTGCTCAGTTGTTCCTGCAATATTTTGAAGACAGTTCTAACAAAACTAGTTGTAACAAAACTAAATGACTTCTGCCTATCAACTCCTTAAGCACACAGGAAGTTTATCAACATGAAATTTCCAACACTGGTAAGAATCTGTTAATTAGGACAGTCTCCTACAACAGTCTCAAATTGAAATGTTACAAATACTCCTGATGGCCACTGAGAACATGTATCAAGGTTCTTACCCCTAGGTGCATTTTTTTTTTCTTTTTTTGTAAAACAACCCTGTTTCCTGAAAACCCTAATAAGCAAATAACAACAACTCAGCAAAGACTTGGGAGCAAATTTTGCAGAACTGTTACTTCAGCTGTTGTAATGCAAAAGTAATATTGAAAGTAATTGAAATATGTATTGAGAACATGGGTTAAACTAGAGAGATGGCTCAGAAGTTATACGCAATTACTGTCCTTGCAGAGGACCAGGGTTTGGCTCCCAGCCCCAACAAAGCTGCTGACAAAAATCTGCCACAGTATTTCCAGGGCAACTGACCTCTTCTGACCCCTGTGTGCACTTCATATATGTGGTACACTTTTATATATGCAAGCTACATACTCATACACATAAATAAGAAATCTAAATAACACACATGTATGTGCTCAAACACACAGTCTGAATAATTTACAAGAATTATGATCACTTGGCCTAATGTCAAAAGTTCATCTACAGAAGAAACTTCACTGCAGTGGTTAATATTTTCTGCCTCTGGGACGGAATATCACGAGTCAATTATGTTAAAGATAGGACATCAGTCAAGAGCTCAAACAATGGTGGCAGTCTTAGAAGTGTGACATTAATGAAGTTTTCACTAATGACAATATCTTACCAGCCAAGATGTGGTTTGTACTGGCTGGTTTTGTGTGTAACCTTGACACAGGCTGGAGTTATTACAGAGAAAGGAGTTTCAGTTGGGGAAGTGTCTCCAGGAGATCCAGCTGTAAGGCATTTTCTCAATTAGTGATCAAAGGGAAAGGTCCCTTGTGGGTGGGACCATCTCTGGGCTGGTAGTCTGCTAAGAAAGCAACAAGAACGTGTGTTCATCATGTGAGTTGGAAATAAAAAATGAATATGAACATAGGAACATAGTATGTAACAGTATTTTAACACATGGAAAAGAAAAATATTCAGAGAATGATTCTATGGGCAGGGTAAAGTTGATCTGTGTGGCAGCATTAAGTTCACTGTCTATTTTTTATTATTAATTTATTCATGTATTTTGGAGGTGCTGAGGATGAAACTCAGGACTTCACACATAATAAGCAAGCATTCTGTCCCTAAATTACCCTAAATTACATAAACACACACACACACACACACACACACACACATATATATATACATATATACATATATATTCTCTCTATCTGAACATATATATGTGTAAGTATATAGATAGAATGATAGATAAATATACACATATATATACACACTTATCTGTATATGTGTATACATATATATGTATATAGTGAGTATATGCAGTCTATAATATGGAGAGAGAGACACACACAAGCACACACACACACACACACACACACACACACACACAGAGAGAGAGAGAGAGAGAGAGAGAGAGAGAGAGAGAGAGAGAGAGAACACCTGAGTCTCACTCAGTTTCCTGGCTTGAACTTATGGGCCTCATGCTTCTAACCTCCAAAGTAGGTGGGATTACAGGACTGTGTTTCCTGGCCTATCTTACCTGTTCTTTCTGCTCTTTCTCACTCTTGCTGGATTACTTGGTTTCTCTGTACATACTTCTACCAATCTCACCCTCTCCCCTCTCCCTTCTTTCCTTTTTTTTTCTTTGAACTCCTAACAACATCTTTACTTTTTAAAAAAAAGAAGATAAAATATTTAAGAAGAAACTGTGATAATATTAAAGATGTTTTGACATCTCCACAAGAGGCAAGCAGGGTCAACTGAAGCCAATCTAAAGGTTATCAATGCTTCTTGGTATGTTAGTGGAAACTTGTAGAGAACCCCAGTCATGTCAAAAGAATGTGCAAAGGGTGTGTGCCTTCCTAAAAGATGGTTTAGAATGGAAGGTATATGTAAGACTGTTAAATTTGAGTAGGCTATTGGAAACAAAGCCTTTTCAGGGGAATCCATTTGGAATTTGACTTTTCAAAGTCACTTTTCAAAATCTTTTATACGGAAGCTTCATATTCACGGTGGCAGGCAGCATTGTGTTGAGTTGTTCAATCCTGGGTCCATCTTGAAGGTCTATCATTTGGAAGCTTCATATTCACGGTGGCAGGCAGCATTGTGTTGAGTTGTTCAATCCTGGGTCCATCTTGAAGGTCTATCATTTGGATGCCTGGGATTCTTTGTGCATCTTTGTGTATGACTCACAGGGATCGACACCTCTCCTATTAATTTGAAACAGTCTGTGTTAGTGAGAATGGTGAGAAGAAAAATATAGCAAGCTCAAAATAGGATTGTTTAAAATGAGCTTATCACTGAAACTAACTCAAAGGATATGGGTGAGCTACTGCAGAGCCAGAGAATATAATGTAAATATCGGGGGGTAATTAAAACAGTGAAGGGAGGAGAGGGAGAGAGAGAGAGAGAGAGAGAGAGAGAGAGAGAGAGAGAGAGAGAGAGAGAGAGAGAGAGAGAGTTGAGGCTGGGGGCTGTTTCAGCATCCACTAGCTTGGTAGGATTAATGCTATTGATTATGGCTCCAGTGCACAGGGCTTTCCTGTGTACAGGAAAATGAACAGCCATAGGACTTTCCTGCTACACACATCCACTGTTGGGGAAATCCTATAGCCACATACAATAAAAAACAAAACCAAAGCCCTAAAGTGTCTATCCCTTGGAGACATCACAGGGCAGTAAAACCATGGGTCTAGAGTCTCAGGCAGCCTGCGCATAGCACAGGACCAAGCCCCTCAAGGACCAACCTCATAAGACTTGACTATCAGAGGTTCACTGTAAAGGACATGCAGAACATGGCATTGGCACTGAAGACTTAAATCTCCCAGTCTGATTCAGATTCTGTGTAAGTCTAAAGCCCTTCACCTCTGCTAAATGCAATAAATAAATAACTAGAAAACTATAGTTACACATGATGGTCAGCAACTTCAACTGAGGAGAATTGAGCTCTTTATCCCTTTTATGGAGTAATAACCTTTCCGAGCACTGACACTGATTATCTTTAGAAGATTTTTACGAAGCAGTAAAACCAATGGTATATTTAATTGAAGTATGACTATTGACAATGAATGGCAAAACATGGGATGAATGTGCACTGAGAACACTATGCCCATGTCACTGAAGATCAGGATGTGTGGGCAGTACATTTTAATAAGTGCTAATATATTAAATGTCTCCTGTGTGCCAGGCACTGAGCCCTGTACTGTGACTTAACTAACACACACTTGCCAAGAGCACTTTGAACTATGACCCTTGGTTGCCATGTCCTGTTCGGTGCAGGAGACCATCCAGAGAAATGTGCTGCTCTGGTCTCTGCCGTAACTGGTGATTTGCTTCTAACCCAGAACGCATTACGATGTTTACTGAAACCTCACGTCAACCTCACTTCATGCTCATGCTTCCGGGCTGAACCCTGCAGGGCATTCCATTCCCATCCCAGGAAAGTGAGACTCTCCTCAATGAATGACTTGCTCAAGAACACCCATCCATCTCAGAAACATCCATTCATTTCAAGCCCCCTTTCTCTCTCCAACTCACATTAATTTCTCCTCCCTCTTTGTAATGCATTAAATTATTATATCCCATTACTCCGAATTGATATCCTTATAGCTAATCTGTAGGACGCTAGAATTTGAATGTTCCCCAAAGCTCATACTTGGAATATAATTTCTAAGTTTATATGCTTAATGTGCTTAAATGAAGGGTGATTAGGATTAGATAGGGACACAAGGTTATGAGACTATTAGTGACCTTATAAAAATTCAAGTCCTGATCTTGCACACACCAATTGTCTTACCATGTTGAATTCTTCAGAATACAAGCTAAACCTACACTCTATTCTTTGTTAAGTAACCAGGTCTCAAGTTTTGTTAGAGCAACAAAAGCACTAAACTGAGGACACAATTAAGTTTAAGTTGGACCATAAGGATCAGAGGATCAGATCCTAATTCTATACTACTGTGTCCTTGTGGGGAGGGGGGTGGGGGAAGAGGAGGAAAGAAGGAGGAGAGGAGAAGGACAGAGATAAGTCATTTTATTCATACTATTCTCTTTAAGGTACTTTATTAAGACAGCCTTCATGCACTACCATACCCATTCAGTAAAAGTCTAACTTTAATTTGCCACTGGCTCTCAATGGACACTTTAGCTACTCCATATGCCATGTGCCTGCCTATCTGAGGTCACAGACATGAACAGTGGTCAAGCTGAGGTGTACAGTAGGGTGCATGTTTTCCAATTGCAGGCTCAGTATGCTGTACATCTTTTGAGTCACAGAGACGTTTAGCCTGCCTAGAAACAGTATTAGAAATACCTAACAGGTTCTATCCTATTGCAAACAAAAATTGTCGTTTTTACTTTTGACTGACTTGAGGCTCCTGTGCTGTTGGGTCTGAAATCTTCTCATTCCAAGAAAACACCTCTCGTCCTTTCCTCCACTCTTCCTAGTGGTTGAATGCTAGGTGCTTTCTTTCTGTCACTCTCCTGGACAGGCAAGGTGGTCAGATTTATGTATAAACACACTGGCCTGCTATGATTATTCAGGTGCATTTACTGACATAATCCCTTATTGAAGGGGGTCAAAGTAATAATATCCAATCTGACTTATAAGTCACTGCACTGAGTTAATAGTCAGAGCTCAAGGAGAATAGCTGGTATGGGAGATATGTAGTAATACACACCACCACTGTTTGACTTTTGGTTTGTTTCACCTTCCTGCTGATAAATGTGATATCTGAAAGTGAACACAGTACGCTCATAGTGATAGATTTTTTTTACCCCGTCTTGTATAAGATATCCAATGACTTGTTTTGGAACTCTCTTCAGAAACTGTCTTAATATAGTTTTCATACGTTTTCATATGTTTTTGAGGACCAGGAAAAATTATTTTGTTTTGTCAACTTCTTTGATGTCACTCCCAGAATTGTTTTTGAGCTTGACCTTGAGATCTCAACCAGCAAGAGTCACTGTGGTAGCTTTCGCCAAGTTGTTTGTTTGTTTTTCTTTTTGGTGTTTTTGCTTTGTTTTGTTTGTTTACCAAAAGATGATAGAATATTTAAGGCCATTCTTAAATAAATCTTTGCATTGATTTATTTGTTTCATGTATATGAGTATTTTGCATGTATGTCTCTGCAAAATGTGCGTGCAATAGCCCTGGAAGTTAGAATAGGACATCGCATACCCTGTAACTGAAATCACAGATGGCTATTAGCTGACTTGTGGGTGTTGGGAACCAATGTTTTGCAAGAACAGCCAGAGCTCATTCACCAAGCTATCGCTCCGGGCCTTCGTGTTCTTTCTTGCCTGGTACAATTTGATCTCCAATGGCATAAGATCTATGTTCACTTCCTGTGCTTTTCTCCTGACTTAGAAAGTGCAACGTGAAGTGTATCTGTCTTTGTTCATGTTACGTATCTTTATAGTTAGGACTATATGCAGGCATTATTCAATTCTCTGTGTATTTAGAGAAAGGCAGATAGTGCTTGGTTCTGAAGTTGAAGAACTATGCCATGTTGCATAGCTTCCTCAAATTGTCTGAGTCAGAGTTTTACAACTAAATGATGGCTGCTGGTTCATTTTTCTTAGAATTTCATGAGAGGATTAAATGAAACCATTAAATTCTACTTATCTTGTATCTACTAATACCAAAATAAGCACCAGTTGCTATTGTACATGTCAGCCTACATCATCACTATCTTAGTACCTGCACACCTCTTCTTTGTTCCAAACTATAGGTCTTAAAAGCTCTTCAGTCTTTGCAAGATTTTGCATAGAGAATATCCATTATTTACTTCCAAGAAAGTGTAGGATGGCTTGTAGAACCTTGGCATCCTTGCACATGATTAACTGTGATGTTTTGAAGATAGTATTACAAGTGTATTTTGTTTTATGTTTGGTCTTCACTTAAGTAAAGAGTTTTGATTCTTACCATCAAACGTAGGTTTTGTGGATAAATCAATTTTAGTCCAAAAATAATACTCCTTAAGATGTGTTTATTTTTATATCAGTGTGGTCTTTGAATGGATCCTTTGAAATACATTAAACAACTGGAAACTCCCATTGATTGCCCCTTGAGATTGCCAGCATTTGGAAATGCATTCAGTGGGCACCACTTCCTCTTGCTCTTAAGAATTCTGGAAGAATTCTTCCATTCTGTTAAGAAAAACACATTTTATTGAATTATTTTCTCAAAAGTGGCTTTTTTGAGATGTCAGGCATTTCTAAGAATCTTTATGTCTTGTTTTCAATGTCTAGCTCATTGCTTGATGTGTCTCGAGACATGACAGATTCTGATGGCGATTAGTGTAGAGATATGAGGCACACTGGTGCAGCTCTTCTCTCTGAAGGGAAACATTTCCTCCTAGGGATGGGTCAAGACTCACAAAGCTCAAAGAACATGTAAGACTTACCAAGATCTTTCCTAAGGTGGAAAGCGAAGAGGAGAAGTTTTGGTGAAGTTGCTGGCATGTTCTTCAGGCAATTTGAATGGTGGATGTAGCTTTGATGAGTCATTACCCAAAGAGGGGTAGGTTGTTGGATGACCCATCTGCCAGTGTCTAGATGCTCCTGTAACCAAATACACTTCCTCGTTTGGTTCACCAAACTGCATTTGGGTCAGACATTGAATGACATAAATATTTTTACTTCTTTCTCTCCAAAGAATGCAACACCATGATTTCATAATATTAAGTTTAAGGAACTTCTGGGTCCCTGGACTAGATAATTAAGTTACACAGTAAGGTGGTACCCAGGCTGTGATGGAGTGATGTGTTTTTATTGCCAATGGTACATTTCCTGAACCATAAGCTTATAGCAGTGGCATGTTGTCATGGCAGAGTATGACATTTCATAATTCCCTTTTAAAATGTGCCTCTTACTGAAACACCAAGCAAAATGGAAATGGAAGATTGATTTTTTAGCTTCCTGAAGATATACGGGGAAAGCTGCCTCTGTCTTTCTGACTTTTGACTCCAGAATTGACCTAAGAACATCATTTTTAGAGTAAGACAGGTCTTTGCATCATATCTTTTTCTGCTGTGGACAAGGGGCTGTTCAGGATCCTCAACATGACCCAGTGGAAGACTTATGGACTCTGATTCTATTATATGGTGAGCATTTCAAGTCAGCCATTTCACTTGATTTTGGTATAGGCTATGTTCTTCAGAAACTCACATAACAATCTAATCTTCATTGTGAGGATATTGGAGGGGCTCCCTTTAGAAAGCAATTAGCACATGAAGAAGGAGCTTATCATTCTTAGGAGAGGGGCTTCAATGTGTTGCCTAATCCTTCTGTCTGTGGGAGGACATACTAAAAAGATGGTGGTATATATAATAGAAAAGAGACAGGAAATATGCTGATGCCTTGAACTTCCTATTCTCCAGACTGGGCAAAAGATATTTACTGTTGCTCTAGGAATTCAGTCTATATTATAAAACACTATTGGAGAAGCCCAACTGACTAAAGTAACATGTGCACCTCAGCTTTCTCATTAGGTTATAGAGGCATCATGTAGAGACATGGTATGTAAAGTGCTTGATACAATAAGCCTTACCAACTCTGCTTATTACTATTGTGACACCTGATGTTAAGTCTGCTTCTTTACCTTATAATTGCTCCAGTTTTTACACCGAGTTCATAAACAAGCATCCTAGGCCAGGCTCATCTTATCTCTCCATGTCTTTAGAACTCTATTACTTCTGCCACTTAATTCATTTACTTCCTGGTGGGAAATTCATCTTTAGGGTTGTTTCAAAAATGGCACAAGCTAACTAATACTAAGTATTTAATAAAGTGACCAAAATTTTCAAAAAGTATGTAAAACAACAGTGTTTTGGGTCTTCTCATTTAAGGGTGTTATATCTGTACAGTCAACTGTCTAATACAGTCAGGGGCATTGTGGTTTGTTTTTATTCTTACTTTTTACAAGTTCTTGCTTGCAGAAGCAGGGCTTATCTCCTCTAAGCATGACATAAAAATATATCTTTTAATTGTTTTCAATTTTCTTATATTGAAAATAGATTTTTCATGCTCTGAATTCTGATTATGGTTTCCCCTTCGCCAACTCTCCAAGATCATCCCTACATCTCCTCCCATCTGAATCCATACCTATTCTCTCTCTCCTCAGAAAACAAACAAGGATCTAAAGATTGGTAATAAAATAAAATAAACAGAATAGGGCAAAACACAAAATAAACAGGAAAAAAAGCAAGAGAAACACACATTAACACAGAGACACACAAGTTTTCACACACAGGTATCTCATAAAAATACAAAACCCAGAAGCCAAACTGTACAACATGGCCCCATAAAGTTAAAAAAAACAAAAACAAAAACAAACTTCCAATAAAGCATTATGAAACCAAATCCTCCAGAGATGTCATTGAGTTCATTTTGTTTCGTCTGTCTGGTGGTGGGCTTCCTTAAGTGGAAGTTGAAGCATCCCACATCTGTAAGACTGTTGAAGAACACTCTTTTTTTCATTAGCAAGTGGTAATCAATTAGAAATAGCTTCTGGGTTAGGGATAGGGTCCTATGTCTGCTTCTTTCAATGCTCTTTGAAGACCTATACAGTCCCTAAACGTTGCCACAGTCTCTGTGAGTTCATATCAGTCCTGTGAGTATCAGTCCTGTCATGTTTAGGAGGCCTTAGTCCTTGGTGTGCTCCATTCTCCCTGACTCTGAAAAATCTTCCTACCTCCTCTTCCACAAGGATCCTCCTCAGAACGTGAGACTCTAGGGGAGGGATTTGATTAAAACATTCCAGTGCTGAAGGTTTATCAGTATGTGTGTATCTGCATACAGATGTTCTTCGAGGCCAGAAGGGGGTGTCTGATCCCATGGAACTAAATGGAGTTATAAGCAGGAGTGAATGGTCCCTTGTGGGTGCTGGATTCTGAACTTAGGGCCTCTGAGAGAGCAGTAAGCTCTGCTAAATGCCTAGACATTTCTCCAGCCTTTCTGTTTTAAAAGGAGCAGAGGTTTACCTTTAAGTAGACTTAAGTTGCACTACAACTTCGGTTCTTTGTGCTCTACTGAAAGTAAAAATTCATTTAAGGACACTAAATACATTTCAGGTGCAAACGTGAAGCCCTGCTAAGTAAATATTCATAAGTGCAATTTACTAAATGGAAATCTGTATTAAGTGAATATGCATGAGACAAAACCTCATTGGACAGGTACAGAATTTAACTGAGTCATAAAATTCATTAACCAGTGAACACACTCATCCATTAACGAATTAATCATCTCTCTCTACCTTGGAAATGAATTCTTGGCTGCATGGCCTATTAGACTGATCTCCTCTCACTGAATACTATTAATGTAGCAACCTTGAATGTGGAGAGAATAAAGCTGATAGCATTTTTTTCTTTTACTGAAAATAATTCTTTTCCAATATAATGTATCCTGAATATAGTTTCCCTTTCCCCTACTCCTCTCAAATTCTCCCTATGTCCCCTCTTATACAGATCTTGTTCCTGTCTCTCTTTAGAAAAGGAGCAGGCTTCTGTGAGATAATAACATAATGCATTATAATGTAATTAATGTAATGTAATACATAAGATAATAAGATAAAACAAAAACTAACGTATTTGGGTTGGACAAAACAAACTAACAGAAGGAAAAGAGCCCAACAGAAAGCTCAAGAAACAAAAAAGCAAAGTTGTACCCATATTCAAGGATCCCATGAAAACAGTAAACTAGAAGCCAAAATATGTACAAGGGTAGAAAAATAGAAAAGAAAAAAATGTATAAATAAATTAAAAATAAAAATAAGATAAAGTTTAAAAAACCAATACAAAGATCTCTGACACAACCTTATAAGACAACAAACTTTCAAGGATACCTAGATACCATTGAGTTCATTTACTATTGGCATCTATTGCTGGGCATGCAGCCTACTCTTAAGAGTAATTTGTATCCTCAGGGAGACTCCCTTGGAGAACACTACATTTTCACTTGCACGTGATTTTTAATTGGAAGCTGCTTCTGGGTAAAGGATGGGGGCATGTGTGTACTTCTTTGAGCTCTCTGACCGCAACTGGTATAGATCCACACAGGTCTTATGCATCCTGCCTCAATCTTTGTGTGCATCTCATGTGTGCATCAATCAGGTTGACTTCACAGGCCTTGGTTTTTGGTGTGCTCCATCTCCTGAGGCTCTTATGCTCTTTCTTCCTTCTCTGTCATGGTGTTCCCTGAGTTCTAAGGGGAGCGTGAGGAAGAGGTCCCGAGTAGGGCTAAGTGTCTAACGGTCACTAACGCTCTATGTATTATTAATTACCTGCCTGTGGGTCTGTGTATTTGTTTCCTTCCTCTCTAGGAAGAAGCTTCTCTGATGATGGCTGAGCAAGGCACTGACCTATGAAAATAGCAGAATGTCATTAGAAGTCATTTTATCGCTACATTCTTTGAACAGAATGGAAGAATTTGGTTTTACCATAGTTCCCTGGGCTATCTAGTCTCAGATTCTTGATCACTTACTTCATCTATCTCATGGAGTGGGCCTTATGTCAAAGCAGATATTGATTGGTTGCTCTCAAGTTTGTAGGCACTACACCGCTGTAGATCAATCAAAGGGTTTGTGGCTGGGCTTTTTATTCTTTCTCTTTTTAGGAGCATACAGAGTACATTCCTGTACCAAAGACACTAGAATGTAGGGGAGAAGGTTCTGGTAGGCACCAGGTGGATTTCTCGATATTCAATGAATCATGTATGAATTTGTCTTCACCAGTAGGGTCTTGTCATTTGTTTGTGGAGTACAGCCTATGTTCTTGGCAGCATCCCAGGTTGTTGGGGTTATCTAGTGGGGCCCTTTTGGTCAACAATGCAATTAGATGTAACCCATTTTTGGAACTGGAAGCTTCATTTGGTGACAAGACATGGCTAGTTGGGTATTTTTCTTTTTTCTTTTTTTCTTTTTAAATATTTTTATTAGGTATTTTCCTCATTTACATTTCCAATGCTATCCCAAAAGTCCCCCATACCCTCCCCCCCACTCCCCTACCCGCCCACTCCCCCTTTTTGGCCCTGGCGTTCCCATGTTCTGGGGCATATAAAGTTTGCGTGTCCAATGGGCCTCTCTTTCCAGTGATGGCCGACTAGGCCATCTTTTGATACATATGCAGCTAGAGCCAAGAGCTCCGGGGTACTGGCTAGTTCATAATGTTGATCCACCTATAGGGTTGCAGATCCCTTTAGCTCCTTGGGTACTTTCTCTAGCTCCTCTATTGGGAGCCCTGTGATCCATCCATTAGCTGACTATGAGCATCCACTTCTGTGTTTGCTAGGCCCCGGCATAGTCTCACAAGAGACAGCTACATCTGGGTCCTTTCGATAAAATCTTGCTAGTGTATGCAATGGTGTCAGCGTTTGGATGCTGATTATGGGGTGGATCCCTGGATATGGCAGTCTCTACATGGTCCATCCTTTCATCTCAGCTCCAAACTTTGTCTCTGTAACTCCTTCCAAGGGTGTTTTGTTCCCACTTCTAAAGAAGGGCATAGTGTCCACACTTCAGTCTTCATTTTTCTTGAGTTTCATGTGTTTAGGAAGTTGTATCTTATATCTTGGGTATCCTAGGTTTTGGGCTAATATCCACTTATCAGTGAGTACATATTGTGTGAGTTCCTTTGTGAATGTGTTACCTCACTCAGGATGATGCCCTCCAGGTCCATCCATTTGGCTAGGAATTTCATAAATTCATTCTTTTAATAGCTGAGTAGTACTCCATTGTGTAGATGTACCACATTTTCTGTATCCATTCCTCTGTTGAGGGGCATCTGGGTTCTTTCCAGCTTCTGGCTATTATAAATAAGGCTGCTATGAACATAGTGGAGCATGTGTCCTTCTTACCAGTTGGGGCATCTTCTGGATATATGCCCAAGAGAGGTATTGCTGGATCCTCCGGTAGTACTATGTCCAATTTTCTGAGGAACCGCCAGACGGATTTCCAGAGTGGTTGTACAAGCCTGCAATCCCACCAACAATGGAGGAGTGTTCCTCTTTCTCCACATCCTCGCCAGCATCTGCTGTCACCTGAATTTTTGATCTTAGACATTCTGACTGGTGTGAGGTGGAATCTCAGGGTTGTTTTGATTTGCATTTCCCTGATGATTAAGGATGTAGAACATTTTTTCAGGTGCTTCTCTGCCATTCAGTATTCCTCAGGTGAGAATTCTTTGTTCAGTTCTGAGCCCCATTTTTTAATGGGGTTATTTGATTTTCTGAAGTCCACCTTCTTGAGTTCTTTATATAAGTTGGATATTAGTCCCCTATCTGATTTAGGATAGGTAAAGATTCTTTCCCAATCTGTTGGTGGTCTCTTTGTCTTATTGACAGTGTCTTTTGCCTTGCAGAAACTTTGAAGTTTCATTAGGTCCCATTTGTCAATTCTCGATCTTACAGCACAAGCCATTGCTGTTCTGTTCAGGACTTTTTCCCCTGTGCCCATATCTTCAAGGCTTTTCCCCACTTTCTCCTCTATAAGTTTCAGTGTCTCTGGTTTTATGTGAAGTTCTTTGATCCATTTAGATTTGACCTTAGTACAAGGAGATAAGTATGGGTCGATTCGCATTCTTCTACATGGTAACAACCAGTTGTGCCAGCACCAATTGTTGAAAATGCTGTCTTTCTTCCACTGGATGGTTTTAGCTCCCTTGTCGAAGATCAAGTGACCATAGGTGTGTGGGTTCATTTCTGGGTCTTCACTTCTATTCCATTGGTCTACTTGTCTGTCTCTATACCAGTACCATGCAGTTTTTACCACAATTGCTCTGTAGTAAAGCTTTAGGTCAGGCATGGTGATTCCACCAGAGGTTCTTTTATCCTTGAGAAGAGTTTTTGCTATCCTAGGTTTTTGGTTATTCCAGATGAATTTGCGAATTGCTCCTTCTAATTCGTTGAAGAATTGAGTTGGAATTTTGATGGGGATTGCATTGAATCTGTAGATTGCTTTTGGCAAGATAGCCATTTTTACAATGTTGATCCTGCCAATCCATGAGCATGGGAGATCTTTCCATCTTCTGAGATCTTCTTTAATTTCTTTCTTCAGAGACTTGAAGTTTTTATCATACAGATCTTTCACTTCCTTAGTTAGAGTCACGCCGAGATATTTTATATTATTTGTGACTATTGAGAAGGGTGTTGTTTCCCTAATTTCTTTCTCAGCCTGTTTATTCTTTGTGTAGAGAAAGGCCATTGACTTGTTTGAGTTAATTTTATATCCAGCTACTTCACCGAAGCTGTTTATCAGGTTTAGGAGTTCTCTGGTGGAATTTTTAGGGTCACTTATATATACTATCATATCATCTGCAAAAAGTGATATTTTGACTTCCTCCTTTCCAATTTGTATCCCCTTGATCTCCTTTTGTTGTCGAATTGCTCTGGCTAATACTTCAAGTACTAAGTTGAAAAGGTAGGGAGAAAGTCGGCAGCCTTGTCTAGTCCCTGATTTTAGTGGGATTGCTTCCAGCTTCTCTCCATTTACTTTGATGTTGGCTACTGGTTTGCTGTAGATTGCTTTTATCATGTTTAGGTATGGGCCTTGAATTCCTGATCTTTCCAGAACTTTTATCATGAATGGGTGTTGGATCTTGTCAAATGCTTTTTCTGCATCTAACGAGATGATCATGTGGTTTTTGTCTTTGAGTTTTTTTATATAATGGATTACATTGATGGATTTTCGTATATTAAACCATCCCTGCATCCCTGGAATAAAACCTACTTGGTCAGGATGGATGATTGCTTTAATGTGTTCTTGGATTCGGTTAGCGAGAATTTTATTGAGGACTTTTGCATCGATATTCATAAGAGAAATTGGTCTGAAGTTCTCTATCTTTGTTGGATCTTTCTGTGGTTTAGGTATCAGAGTAATAGTGGCTTCATAAAATGAGTTGGGTAGAGTACCTTCTACTTCTATCTTGTGAAAAATTTTGTGCAGAACTGGAATTAGATCTTCTTTGAAGGTCTGATAGAACTCTGCACTAAACCCATCTGGTCCTGGGTTTTTTTTGGCTGGGAGACTATTTATAACTGCTTCTATTTCTTTAGGGGATATGGGACTGTTTAGAAGGTCAACTTGATCCTGATTCAACATTGGTACCTGGTATCTGTTCAGAAATTTGTCCATTTCGTCCAGGTTTTCCAGTTTTGTTGAGTATAGCCTTTTGTAGAAGGATCTGATGGTGTTTTGGATTTCTTCAGGATCTGTTGTTATGTCTCCCTTTTCAGTTCTGATTTTGTTAATTAGGATTTTGTCTCTGTGCCCTCTAGTGAGTCTAGCTAAGGGTTTATCTATCTTGTTGATTTTCTCAAAGAACCAACTCCTCCTTTGGTTAATTCTTTGAATAGTTCTTCTTGTTTCCACTTGGTTGATTTCACCCCTGAGTTTGATTATTTCCTGCCGTCTACTCCTCTTGGGTGAATTTGCTTCCTTTTTTTCTAGAGCTTTTAGATGTGTTGTCAAGCTGCTAGTATGTGCTCTCTCCCGTTTCTTCTTGGAGGCACTCAGAGCTATGAGTTTCCCTCTTAGAAATGCTTTCATTGTGTCCCAAAGGTTTGGGTACGTTGTGGCTTCATTTTCATTAAACTCTAAAAAGTCTTTAATTTCTTTCTTTATTCCTTCCTTGACCAAGGTATCATTGAGAAGAGTCTTGTTCAGTTTCCATGTGAGTGTTGGCTTTCTGTTATTTTTTTTGTTATTGAAGATCAGCCTTAGTGCATGGTGATCTGATAGGATACATGGGACAATTTCAATATTTTTGAATCTGTTGAGGCCTGTTTTGTGACCTATTATATGGTCAATTTGGGAGAAGGTACCATGAGGTGCTGAGAAGAAGGTATATCCTTTTGTTTTAGGATAAAATGTTCTGTAGATATCTGTCAGATCCATTTGTTTCATCACTTCTGTTAGTTTCAGTGTGTCCCTGTTTAGTTTCTGTTTCCATGATCTGTCCATTGGTGAAAGTGGTGTGTTGAAGTCTCCCACTATTATTGTGTGAGGTGCAATGTGTGCTTTGAGCTTTACTAAAGTTTCTTTAATGAATGTGGCTGCCCTTGTATTTGGAGCATAGATATTCAGAATCGAGAGTTCCTCTTGGAGGATTTTACCTTTGATGAGAATGAAGTGCCCCTCCTTGTCTTTTTTGATGAGTTTGGGTTGGAAGTCAATCTTATCAGATATTAGGATGGCTACTCCAGCTTGTTTCTTCATACCATTTGCTTGGAAAATTGTTTTCCAGCCTTTTATTCTGAGGTAGTGTCTATCTTTTTTCTGAGATGTGTCTCCTGTAAACAGCAAAATGTTGGGTCTTGTTTGTGTAGCCAGTTTGTTAGTCTATGTCTTTTTATTGGGGAGTTGAGACCATTGATGTTAAGAGATATTAAGGAAAAGTAATTGTTGCTTCCTGTTATTTTTGTTGTTAAAGTTGGCATTCTGTTCTTGTGGATGTCTTCTTTTAGGTTTGTTGAGGAATTACCTTCTTGTTTTTTCTAGGGCGTTGTTCCCATTCTTGTATTGGTTTTTTTCTGTTATTATCCTTTGAAGGGCTGGATTCGTGGAGAGATAATGTGTGAATTTGGTTTTGTCATGGAATACTTTGGTTTCTCCATCTATGGTAATTGAGAGTTTGGCTGGGTATAGTAGCCTGGGCTGGAATTTGTGTTCTCTTAGTGTCTGTATAACATCTGTCCAGGCTCTTCTGGCTTTCATAGTCTCTGGTGAAAAATCTGGTATAATTCTGATAGGCTTGCCTTTGTATGTTACTTGACCTTTTTCCCTTACTGCTTTTAGTATTCTATCTTTATTTAGTGCATTTGTTGTTCTGATTATTATGTGTCGGGAGGAATTTCTTTTCTGGTCCAGTCTATTTGGAGTTCTGTGGGCTTCTTGTATGTTCATAGGTGTCTCTTTCTTTATATTTGGGAAGTTTTCTTCAATAATTTTGTTGAAGATATTTGCTGGTCCTTTGAGTTGAAAATCTTCATTCTCATCCACTCCTATTATCCGTAGGTTTCGTTCTCATTGTGTCCTGGATTTCCTGGATGGTTTGAGTTAGGATCTTTTTGCATTTTCCATTTTCTTTGATTGTTGTGCCGATGTTCTCTATGGAATCTTCTGCACCTGAGATTCTCTCTTCCATCTCTTGTATTCTGTTGCTGATGCTCAAATGTATGGTTCCAGATTTCTTTCCTAGGGTTTCTATCTCCAGTGTTGCCTCACTTTGAGTTTTCTTTATTGTGTCTACTTCCCTTTTTAGGTCTAGTATGGTTTTGTTCATTTCCATCACCTGTTTGTATGTTTTTTCCTCTTTTTCTGTAAGGACTTCTACCTGTTTGATTGTGTTTTCCTGCTTTTCTTTAAGGACTTGTAACTCTTTAGCAGTGTTCTCCTGTATTTCTTTAAGTGACTTATTAAAGTCCTTCTTGATGTCCTCTACCATCATCATGAGATATGCTTTTAAATCTAGGTCTAGGTTTTCGGGTGTGTTGGGGTGCCCTGGACTGGGCGAAGTGGGAGTGCTGGGTTCTGATGATGGTGAGTGGTCTTGGTTCCTGTTAGTAGGATTCCTACGTTTACCTTTCGCCATCTGGTCATCTCTGGAGTTAGTAGTTATAGTTGACTCTGTTTAGAGATTGTTCTTCTGGTGATTCTGTTACCGTCTATCAGCAGACCTGGGAGACAGATTCTCTCCTCTGAGTTTCAGTGCTCAGAGCACTCTCTGCTGGCAAGCTCTCTTACAGGGAAGGTGTGCAGATATCTTGTTTTTGGACCTCCTCCTGGTCGAAGAAGAAGGCCCAAAACAGGGCCTTTCTCAGAAGCTGTGTTGCTTTGGCAGTTCCCAGAAGCTGTCAGCTTCAGTGGTGCAGACTCTCACCTGTGCAGACTAAATTCCTAAGTTCCAGGGAGTCCTGGAACCAAGATGGCGACTGCTGCTCCTGAGGCTGAGGCCGCCTCCCAAGCCAGGCGGACACCTGTCCTCTGGTCCGGAAGGTGGCTGGCTGTCTGCAGCCTGCAAAGGGTACTGCCTCAGCGGCTCTGTGCTTCCGCCTGTCCCAGAGGCTGTCCGGTTCTCTGGCGCACCCTCTAACCTGTTCAGACTAATTTCCTGGGTCCCACGGAGTCCTGGAACCCAGATGGCGACCGCTGCTGCTGAGGCTGAGGCCGCCTCCCAAGCCAGGCGTACACCTGTCCTCTGGTCCGGACGGTGGCCGGCTGTCTTCGGCCCGCCAAGGGTGCTGCCTCAGCGGCTCTCTCATTTATTAATTGTTGATCTTAGTGCCTGTGCTCATGGTATTCTGTTCAGAAAGTCTTTTTTAATGAAAATTAATTCAAAGTTATTCCTCACATTTTCATCTCTCAGGTTCAGTGTATATAGTTTAATGGTGAAATCATTGATCCATTTGAAGTTGAGTTTGTACAGTGTAATAAGTATGTATATATTTGTATTTTTCAACATGCAGCCATCTAGTTTAACCAGCAATATTGCTGAAGATACTCTTTTTCCAGTGAGTATTTCTAGCGCTATAAAAAAATCAGTTGTCCATATGTATATAGACATATTTGAAGCCCCAATTTTAGTACATTGATAAACATATCTGTTTTTATATCAATAGCCTGTTGTTCTTTTTTATTACTATAGCTCTGTAGTGCAATTTGAGGTCAGGACTGGTGATACCTCCAGCAATCTTTTTTTCAGGATTACTTTTGGTATCCTAGGTTTGTTGTGTTTCTTTATGAAACTTAAAATTGTCCTTTCACAAAATATAAATAATTATATTGGAATTTTGATGGGGAATGCGTTGAATCTTTAGGTTGAATTGGGTAGGAGAGGCACTTTACTATTAGTTCTACTTATCCATGAACATCTGAGACCTTTACATCTTCTCGTATTTTCTTCAATTGCCCTCTTCAGTGCCTTAAGATTTATATAAGTCTTTCGCTAGCTTTAGAGTTACTCCCAAGATATTTTTGGAAGCTACTGTAAAAAGTGCTGCTTCCCTGATTTTTTTCAATTCCTTTATCTTTTTATATAGGAGAGTTACTGAATTTTGTGAGTTAATTTCATACAAAGCTACTCTGATGAAAGTGCTTATCAGCTGTAGGAGTTCCCTGGTGGAATTTTTAGGGTGACTCATTTATACTGATACTTTCAATTTTTTCTTTCCAAACTGCACATTTCTGATCTGCTTCTGTTTTCACATTGCTCTAGCTAAGACTTCACTTAGTATATTAAATAGATATGGAGAGAACGGATAAACTTACTTCTTCATGACTGTGGTCTCAGAAAACACTTCCCAGAAGATTTCACTTCAGTGTTGCTGGTCTCTTCTTAATGACTACTAATTTCTTAGCTCCAGCTAACAAGTACCAATTGTCCCAATAGTCCCAGCTATTCTCAACTCTAATAACAGAGCCACATCGGCAAAGCTTCCAAGTTCTGCTGCATGCTAGAGGGGGAACAAGCCCTCCTGTTATTCTACTACCAGTTTTCTGTTTTCCAACTCCCTCTGGCTAAGCTTGGCTGTCACAGAACTTGCTCTGTAGATTTACCTTGAACTTAGAGATCTTCATGGTTCTGTCTCCTGGGAATAAAGGTGTGTGCCACCATACCTGGATTTAAGCTTTTCTTCACCTAGAACTTGTTCTGTCCCAGGCTGACCTTAAACTCAGATCTGCTTGGATTCGTCTCCTGGGATTCAAAGTGTGTACCACCATGCCTAGACCTAAACTTTGCTGGGTGAGATCTTTCACTGAAGTACCACTCCCTTAATCTGTTATCTCCTAGAACATTACATTCAGCTCCATTCCATTTCCTCATGCCCCTTAAGTACTCAAACCATATGTCTTGTATTTTTCCTTTCTCAGCTTGCTCCTTTTCATTAAAATGCTCTTCATAAGAGTGAACTTTGGTAACCACACAACCAAATTTATACCAGGCTGTTTTGAGACTTCCTTTTCCAAGGCAATTAATATAAATCTCTTCACCTTGGCCTCAGACAGACTCTTTGGACAATGGCGAAAAGCAGTTTCATTCTTCACCAAAGTACCACAGAAAGTCTCTTGGCCACACAATGAAATTTTTCTCTACTGAAACCTCTTGGGCCAGGTCTGCCCAGTTCAAAACTGTCTCAGCAATAAAGTCTTCCATATTCCTAATAGGGTGGCACATTAAGCTCCACTTAAAGCATTCCATTGCCTTCCAAATCTAAAGACCCCAAATTCACACTCTTCCAAACAAAAGCATGGTTAAGTTTATCACAAAAATACCCCAGTCCCTGGTACCAACTTCTGCCTTAGGGTTTTACTGCTGTGAACAGAAAACATGACCAAGGCAAGTCTTACAAAGGACATTTAATTGGGGCTGGCTTACAGGTTCAGAGATTCAGTCCACTAAAATCAAGGTGGGAGTATGGCAGCATCTAGTCAGGCATGGTGCAGGCAGAGCTGAGAGGTCTACATCTTCATTTCTTCATCTGAAGGCTGCTAGCAGAATACTTGCTTCCAGGCAGCTAGAACGAATGTATTAAAGCTCACTCCCACAAAGATACACCTACTCCAACAAGGCTATACCTCCCAGTAGTGCAGCTCTCTGGATCAAGCATATACAAACCATCACAATGACTTTAGTGGAATTTATTTGAATATTCCTCCATTTAAGTTGATGTTGCCTATGGGTCTACTGTAAACTTTATTATGTTTAAGGATTTCCTTTGTATCTCTAATATTTCCAAGACTTTTTATCATGAAGGGGTATTAGATTTTACCACAGAAAAGCTGTATCTAATGATATGATGTAATTTTTATCTTCCAGTTTGTTTATATGGTGGATTGCATTTGTTTCTGTATGTTTAACCATCCCTGCATCTCTGGGATGAAGCATTCTTGATTTTGGTGGTCTTTTGAATGTGTTTTAAGATTTGATTTACACATATTTTTGTTTAGTATTTTTGCATCTACATCAATAAGAGAAATGGGTCTGTAATTTTTTTTTTTGAGTCTTCATGTGGTTTGGCTATCAGAGTGACTGTGAACTGGGCAATGATCCTTTTGTTTATATTTTGAGGAATAATTTTAGGAGTATTGGCATTAACTCTTCTTTGAAAGTCTGGTAGAAATTTGTGCTAAAACCACCTGTCCCTGGGCTTGCTTTGTTGTTGTTGTTTTTGGAAAGCTTTTAAGCATGCTTCTATTTCACCAGGGGTTATACCACTATTTAAATTGCTTTTCTGATCTTGATTTAATTTGTAAGTGTCCTGTAGGAATAAAATTACCTATTTCTTTTAGATTTTTCCAAATTTTTGGAGTACAGGTTTTCAAAGTATGACCTTATGAGTTTGTGACTTTCTGCATTATCTGTTGTTATGTCACCCTTTTCATTTTCCAAGTAATTTAATTTTAATATTCTCTCTACATTTTAGTGAATTTGGGTCAGGGTTTGTCAATTAAATTTGATTTTTCTCAAAGGGTCAGCTCTTTATTTTAGTGATTCTTTGAATTTTTTAAAATTTGTTTGTTTTGTGATACATTGTTTTCAAGCCTGAGTTTGATTATTGCTTGCCTTCTAATCCATTTGAGTGTGATTTCTTCTTTTTGTTGTAGCACTTTCAGGTGTGCTGTTAAGGTAATAGTATAAAATCACTCCACCATCTTTGTATAGATATTTAGTACTATGAGCTTGCCTCTTATAATTGTCTTCATTGTGTTTCATAAGATTGGGTGTGCTGTATAGTCATTTTAATTAAATTCAAGAAAGCTTTTAATTTCTTTCTGATTTCTGTCTTGACTCCCTTTTCATTCAGTTGTGAATTGTTTCATGTTCATGAGTTTGTAATTTTTCTGTTGTTTCTGTTTTGTTGATACCCAGTTTTAATCTACAGTGATCAGATAGGATATAAGGTATTTTGTCAGTCTTCTTTATATCTGTTGATATTTGCTTTGTTTCTGAGTATGTGGTCAGTTTGGGAGAAAGTTCCATGATGTGATGTGAAGAAAGTATATTCCTTTTTTTGTCAAGTATTCTGTAAATATTTAATAGATCCATTTGGTTTATAACTTTAGCTAGGTCTAGCATTGCTCAGTTTCGTTTGTATATGAATGGTCTGTAGTATTAATTATCTAAAATCTCAGCCTGGGATTTCTACCTGCCTTAGGTAATTGGGTTCTCAGATTAAAAACACACACAGCCTTTATATTTACAATAAGCTATAAATAAAACACGAGCTGGGCTGCTGCCTACACTTCATGCTATTAGAATCTATTTTCCTATCAATAACCCTTAATTGTTACTTACTTCTCACTATGCTTCATCTGGGCTACTCTTAACTCCAATTGGTCAGCCCACATGGCCATGTTCTTATAGCTCAGCTACCCTTGGTAGCTTCTCCTTCTTCCTCCTGCACATTATTCTTCCTCTTCCTTAACCCCAAGCCCCTGAAACCTGAATGCCGCCGATGATCTCTCTTCTGCTGAGCTAATGGCTATTGGCATCCTTATTTACCAATCACAACTAACAGGGCAGAATCACTCAGCTAGCATCTACATATGGACTCTCTGGGGCAATCAGTTTTGGAGACCCAAATTAGCATTAGAATACAAGCAGCATCAAGCCAATCCACTACCACTACAACAGCAGTCTGTCTCTTGGTTACAGCAGTGCACTGAAGTTTTCCACTATTAGTGTTTGATGGTCATTATATGTTTTAAGCTGTGTTTCTTTTATGAACCTAAGTGGAATTGTGTTTGGTGCATAGAAGTTAAAATTTGAAATGAACTTTGAGTAGATTTTTCCTTTGATGGGTATAAAGTGTCCTTCCCTATCTCTTCTGATTAGTTTGGTTTGAAGTCTATTTTGTCATTTTTCTGTAAAGTGATATTATATATTCTTTAAGTTATTTGTTGGATACAGTAGAAGGATGGATCTTGGTTTTGTATCCATTCTGTTAGTCTATGCCTTTTTACTAGGGAATTGAAACTTTTGATGATGAGAAATAGCAATCACCAATGTTTGTTGTTGTTGTTAGTGGTTTGTGTATGTGCATTTCCTCTTTTGAGTATGTGTGTATTTACTCTCTTTTGAATTGCTGGTCTGAGATTATTTCCATGTTTCCTTGGGCATGGTTATTCTCTTTGTATCACAGTTTTCCTACTAGCACATTCTGTGTTGTTAGATTTATAGATAGATATTTGTTTCTAGATAGATTTGTAGATAAATATTGGCTTAAATTTAATTTCATCATGGGGTGTCTCATTTTCTTCATCTATTGTGACTGAAAGTTTTGCTAGGTATAGTAGCTGATATCTGCGGGTTTTTAGAGTTTGTAGAACATCTTCCAGCTTTTAAAGTCTCTATGGAAAAGTAAGATCTTATTCTAATTGGTCTGGCTTTACGTATTTTTTGATCTTTTTTTTTTTTTAAAGCATTTGACATTTTTTTTTCTTTTACTGTTTTTGTTCTGATAACTATGTGCCAAGGAGAATTTTTTTCTTGCCCCTTCTATTTGGTGTTCTGTTTATTTACAGTATCTCAATACGCATCTCTTTTTTGGGTTAGGGAATTTTCTTCTATGATTTGGTTGAAAATATTTTCTGTGTTGACATGGATTTTTTATCTTTCCTGTATTTATATTACTCTCAGATTTGGTCCTCTCATAGTGTTTTCCTAGATGTTCTGTGTCAGGAAGTGTTATTGATGTTTAACATTTTTCTGACAGATGTATCCATTTCATCCATCTGTCTTCCACATCTGAGATTCTTTCTTCCATCTCTTATATTCTCTGTTAGAAAGGTTGGCCTCTCAGATTTCTGCTAGATTCCCTCAATTTTTCATTTCCAGATTTTCCTTAGTTTGCTGCTTGTTTTTTTATTAGTTTTTATTGATTTCATTTTTACTTTCAGGTCTTGAACTGTCTTAGTCTTTTCCTTCTACTGTTTATTTGTGTTTTCATAGATTTCTTTAAGGAAATTTTATTTGTTTCCTTTTTCAAGACTTGTATCTTTTTTATATAAAGAATATTTTAGGTCTTTGTGTGTGTGTGTGCTTCCAATATGCTGCTGCACTCAGAGCCCACCCTGGTAACATTGTTGAGCTTTAGGTAAGACTTGTGATTGATTGCTTTGATTCTGGCACCTAGGCATTTGTATTTGGGAGGATGGTAATTCTAGGTGCTGGTATTCGCTCTTGTCTTTGTTGGGGGTCCTGAGTAGAAAGTGTTCCTGCTTCCCTGGCTGGGGTGCTGATAGCATTTTTTTTTGTTTCACTTTTTAATGTTCCTTATTGTATACTGTGTTTTTAGAGAAAAAGAAAACTGTACAATAATTGTGCAGTCTAGGGAAAACAGAAGAACTCTTTGTTCATTTGTTAATACTTTTTCTGATTCTTTAGCCTATAGTAAATGTGGAGATTATATTTCGTTTTCATAAGAATTCTAGTGGGAATAGCAATCATGACCCTACCTTAGAGATGAGAACTCCAAGGCACATTAGGGAGATTTGATTAACTAGAACAGGTTTATATATCACAAGTTGCATTCAGAGCAGAGTCTGAACTTCATTCAGGAATTTTCTTTTTCAGAATTTGGTTTTCTTCTCTTATACCCCAAATGGCAGCCATAGCAATGTGGTAACTGTCACTCCTGGTAGATATCACTAAAATTTAAAGGCACATTCCTCCACATGTATTTTTTAGGTAATACAGTTGCCTCCTAAACTCATTACTCAGGGTGGTCTAGGCACTTTCACTGCCCTTATTACACAGACAGAAATATGGAATATTTATGACTTCTACTGGCTCCTTTGAGGAGCTTGTTATACACTAGCTCTTACAATTTGAAATAAAAATTACTGTGGGTAGGATTAGGCTTGATCTCTTGCCCTTCATCCTCTCCCATTGATACTTTAGACACTTAACACCCATGACCTCAGAGCATGACCTTGTTAGAGATAAACTTCTAAGAGACAAAAGTAGGCTAAAGTGTGGTCTTTAGCATGGGTCATGGTCTAGTGTGACTAGAGTCCCTAGAATCATAAGTCATTTAAACACAGGGAGACATATAGAATGAAAAAGCCATTGAGATTAACAGGGAGGAGACAGCTCTCTTCTAGCCAACCCCATCCTTCCCTTGAAGTTTGAATTCTAACATATAGAATTATATAACTATTCTTTCATGTTATTTAAATTTGTTGATTTGTTGATAATCATCATAGCAACCTTAGCAAACCAACAAAGAAAATCTCAGGAACTTGTCCTGATCTGCCCAGTCCTGCTCCAATGCATTTTCGTTTTCTGTGCTCCAAACACCAGCTTCATCTTCATATCAGTGTGTGTATGCATATGATTTTTCCCCAGCTGCCAGCTTCTGCCCACACTTTATTTATTTGGAGCAGGATCTTTACAAATACATATATAATTGATTCTACTTGCAAGAAGCACAGCTTGGATAAAGTAGGAGACTTTTAAGAAATTCAGGAAAAGGTCTACTGGCCTTGCCTAAACCATACTTCAAATGTTGCTAAAGAGACAGTACATTAGGATGGTTTTGTATACAAAAACAATATGGACAAAAGACTCAGTGAACAATGACTAATATGGTCTTTGCCAGTTTTTTTTTTTTTTATTTACTAATGATTCCCAATGCTTCTTCTAAGAGGACAGTGTAACAAAAGATAGAGATATATTTTAATTCCAAGTTGAAGTGGAAATTTCTGGTTTCTTTGGAGACTCAGTTGCGTCTTGTGATATTTTTCTGGAAATTGTCTTAGAGGACGTTTTGCTGAAGCAGACATATAAGGGGATATTTTATTGAAGCAGACATGAGATAAGATGTTTTACTGAGAACAAACACGTGGTGTTTTTCTGCAAGCTGCCTGGTGACAGGGCATGTGAGTTTTTGCTAGAGCCCATACTTGAAAGGACATGTGCTATAATGAAAAATGTGTAAGTCTAACCCAACAAACAGTGGACAAGATTACACACCATTACACCTTGCTTTGCTTCCCTAATCTTTACAGAAGGCTCTGTGGCATTGGTTCTCTTTCCCTTGTTTGGTGATCACTACTTATAGTGATTTCTTAAATAGAAATGCAACAAAGAGCTTCTAGTGATATTCCAGTGACTTCTTGCTGCTTCTGCAGACTAAGGCCAATTGGTAGAGCCTCATGGGTTGTTTTGTACCAAACTGCAATTGCTCATTTGTGAATGCTGTTTGCAAGTGGATCGAGCTGCTGCTGCTGATTCTTATGAACTGAACTACTGATATCCTGACAATGAAGATTGAAATAGCCCTAAAGAATTATTTCTAAACACATCTATTTCTCTCTTTGCCCTATTACCCTTTCTTTCCTTTCCACTACCACAGGTGAATGGCTAAAGGAGGTTAAAGCATTTAAGAACCCTTATTAAAGTAGGTTTTGAAAATTTTAAGTCTTTACCAGTGAGCAGGAATTGGGTCAGGTATGCAGCCTGGTGTCTTAGAGAGCTTTGAGGGTAAGGTCTCACATGTAAAACAATATTTGACTTCTGCTGTCCTGTTGCCTAGGTTTAGATCATAGTAAAAGACGCTGAGACTACGGACTCGGGATTTTATTTTCTAAAATCACTAAATTTTTGTGAAATGATAAACCAATAAGGGCACTTAGAAAACTATTTTCATATGTACACAATCTTGACAAATCACCCTAGGGAGAAAATGTGGATCTTTATGCAGTTTTAATACAGTGGCATAGTTTAAACTACTATGAACTATGATTATTTTAAAATTCAAAATTATTTTTGCTAATAGCTTATATTAGGTGGGAGATTACACATGTCTTCATGAACATTTGTAAATTAGGAAAGTTCCTTAGAAAAAAATGGTCCAGTCGAGCTGTAAGTCAGAAACACATTACGTGGCACATGCTAGTTTGACTTCTTCCAACATATTTCTTAACTAATAAGAAAATTCATTAGCACTGTGAAGGAAACAAAAATGAATGAGTGAGTCATGATGGACTAAAAGCAGTTCTTTAAGAACTATATATAAGCATTTATTTCTGATATTGTCTAGTAACCTAAAATTGTGTGAATGTGTGTGTGTGTGTGTGTGTGTGTGTGTGTGTGTGTGTGTGTGTGTGTGAACATGATTCTTGTATCCATGTGCCATTGTCAGTTTTCTTTTCTAGGTGTATGGTGAATGGTATACTTCGAGACACATATGACATTGGATCCTGTTGTGATAATTTACCAAGAATGTTACAACACCACAAAATAGATCTTAAACAATAAAAATACAGAGACCTGAATTATGAAAGCAAGGTATCATGGGATTACTTCTTTTTTTTTTTTATTCTTTTTTTTAATTCTTTTTTTATTGGATATTTTCTTTATTTACATTTCAAATACTATCCCAAAAGTCCCCTATACCCTCCCCCCACCCTACTCCCCTACCTACGCACTCCCACTTCTTGGCCCTGGCATTCCCCAGTACTGGGGCATATAAAGTTTGCAACACCAAGGGGCCTTTCTTCCCAATGATGGCCAAATAGGCCATTTTCTGCTACATATGCAGGTAGAGACATGAGCTCTGGGGATACTAGTTAGTTCATATTGTTGTTATACCTGTAGGGTTGCAGACCCCTTCAGCTCCTTGGGTGCTTTCTCTGACTTCTCCATTGGGGGCCCTGTGTTCCTTCCTATAGGTGACTGTGAGCATCCACTTCTGCATTTGCCAGGCACTGGCATAGCCTCATACTAGACAGCTATATCAGGGTCCCTTCAGCAAAATCTTGCTGGCGTATGCAATAGTGTCTGCATTTGGTTGCTGATTATGGGATGGATTCCTGGGTGGGGTAATCTCTGCATAGTTCATCCTTTCATCTTAGCTCCAAACCTTGTCTCTGTAACTCCTTTCATGGGTATTTTGTTCTCTATTCTAAGGAGGAATGAAGTATCCACATGTTGGACTCTCTTCTTCTTGATTTTCTTGTGTTTTGCAAATTGTATCTTGGGTATTCTAAGTTTCTGGGTTGATATCCACTTATGAGTAAGTGCATATCTAATGATTTCTTTTGTGATTGGGTTACCTCACTAAGGATGATATCCTCCAGATACATCAATTTACTCAAGAACTTCATAAATTCATTGTTTTTAATAGCTGAGTAGTACTCCATTGTGTAAATGTACCACAATTTCGGTATCCAATCCTCTGTTGAGGGACATTTGGGTTCTTTCCAGCTTCTGGCTATTATAAATAAGGGTGCTATTAACATAGTGGAGCATGTGTTTTTATTACCAGTTGGAACATCCTCTGGGTATATGCCCAGGAGAGGTATTGCTGGATCTTCTGGTAGTACTATGTTTAATTTTCTGAGGAATGACCAGACTGACTTCCAGAGTGGTTGTACAAGCTTGCAATCCCACCATCAATGGAGGAGTGTTCCTTTTTCACCACATCTTTGCCAGCATTTGCTGTAACCTGAATTTTTGATCTTAGCCATTCTGCCTGGTGTGAGGTAGAATCTCAAGGTTGTTTTGATTTGCATTTCCCTGATGATTAAGTATGTTGAACATTTTTTTCAGGTGCTTCTCAGCCATTCAATATTCCTCAGTTGAGAATTCTTTGTTTATTTCTGTACCCTACTTTAATGGGGTTATTTGAATTTCTGGAGTCCAGCTTCTTGAGCTCTTTGTATATATTGGATATTAGTCCCCTATCTGATTTAGGAGTAGTAAAAATCCTTTCCCAATCTGTTGATGACCTTTTTGTCTTATTGACAGTGTCTTTTTCCTTACAGAAGCTTTGCAATTTTATGAGGTCCCATTTGTCCATTCTTGATCTACAGCACAAGTCATTGCTGTTCTGTTTAGGAGTTTTCTCCCTGTGCCCATATCTTCTAGGCTTTTCCCCACTTTCTCCTCTATTAATTTCAGTGTCTCTGGTTTTATGTGGAGGTCTTTGATCCACTTAGACATGAGCTTTGTACAAGGAGATAAGAATGGATCAATTCTCATTCTTCTACATGATAACTGCCAGTTGTGCCAGCACCATTCGTTGAAAATGCTGTCTTTTTTTCCCACTGGATGATTTTAGCTCCCTGGTCAAAGATCAAGTGACCATAGATGTGTGGATTCATTTCTGGGTCTTCAAGTCTATTCCATTGGTCTACTTGTCTGTCACTGTACCGGTACCATGCAGTTTTTATCACAATTGCTCTGTACAGCTTAATGTCAGGCAGGGTGATTCCACCAGAGGTTTTTTTTTAATTGTTGAGAATAGTTTTTGCTATCCTAGGTTTTTTATTATTCCAGATGAATTTGCAAATTGCCCTTTCTAATTCATTGAAGAATTGAGTTGGAATTTTGATGGGGATTGCATTGAATCTGTAGAGTGCTTTTGGCAGGATAGCCATTTTGACTATATTAATCCTGCCAATCCATGAGCATGGAAGATCTTTCCATCTTCTGAGATCTTCTTCAATTTCTTTCTTCAGTGACTTGAAATTCTTATCATACAGTTCCTTCACTTCCTTAGTTAGAGTCACACCAAGGTATTTTATATTATTTGTGACTATTGTGAAGGGTGTTGTTTCCCTAATTTCTTTCTCAGCCTGTTTATCCTTTGTGTAGAGAAAGGCCATCGATTTGTTTGAGTTAATTTTTTATCCAGCTACTGCACTGAAGCTGTTTATCAGGTTTAGGAGTTCTCTGGTGGAATTTTTGGGGTCACTTATATATACTATCATATCATCTGCAAAAAGTGATATTTTGACTTCTTCCTTTCCAATTTGTCTCCCCTTGATCTCCTTTTGTTGTCAAATTGCTCTGGCTGAGACTTCAAGTACTATATTGAATAGGTAGAGAGAAAGTGGGCAGTCTTGTCTACTCCCTGATTTTAGTGGGATTGCTTCAAGTTTCTCTCCATTTAGTTTGATGTTGGCTACTGGTTTGCTATATATCACTTTTATTATGTTTAGGTATGAGCCTTGATTTCCAGATATTTCTAAGACTTTTTTCATGAATGGGTGTTGGATTTTGACAAATGCTTTCTCAGCATCTAAGGAAATAATCATGTGGTTTTTTGTCTTTGAGTTTGTTTATATAGTAGATTACATTGATGGATTTCTGTATATTAAACCACCACTGCATCCCTGGGATCAATCCCACTTGGTCATGATGGATTAAAGGATTTTTGTGTTTCCTCTGTAAGGACTTCTACCTGTTTAGCATTGTTTTCCTGTATTTCTTTAAGGTCTTCTACCTCTTTAGTACTGTTCTCCTGTATTTCTTTAAGTGAGTTATTAATGCCCTTCTTGATGTCCTCTACCAACATCATGAGATATGATTTTAAATCCGAGTTTGTTGGGGTATCCAGGACTGGCTGAGTGGGAGTACTGGGTTCTGATGATAGTGAGTGATTTTGGGTTCTGTTAGTAAGATTCTTACATTTGCCTTTCACCATCTGGTAATCTTTGGAGTTAGTTGTTATAGTTTTCTGTGGTTGGAGCTTGTTCCTCCTGTGATTCTGGTAGCCTCTGTCAGCAGTCCTTGGAGTCCAGATCTCTCCTGAGTCTCAGTGGTCAGAATACTCTCTGCCGCAAGCTCTCCTCTTGCAGCGAAGGTGCACAGATGTCTGGTGTTCAGACCTGCCTCCTAGCTGAAGATGAAGGCCTGAAACAGGGCCTGTCTCAGAAACTGTGTCGCTTCTGCAGTCCACACTCTCACCTGTGCAGATTGGTGTTTGAGGGATCCGGGACCAAGATGGCTCCCTCACCTGCTCAGGCAGTCAGAGCCCTCCTGGGTGAACATCTCTCCTCTGGCGGGGAAGGTGCCCAGATGTCTGGTCCCCAAAAAGGGGTCTGTCCCAGAAGCTGTGTTGCTTCTGCCTGTCCCAGAAGCTGTGTTGCTTCTGCAGCCCACACTCTCACCTGTGCAGATTGGTGTCTGAGGGACCCGGGACCCAAGATAGCTCCCTCACCTGCTCAGGCAGTCAGAGCCTTCCCAGGAGGACACCTCTCCTCTGGTGCGGGAGGTGCCTGGATGTCTTGGATTAATTCTTTATAAGAGAAAACTCATTTCATACCTCTCCTTAAGCTTCAGATGCCTTGTTGCCAATCCATGGTTAAAACAAAACAAAACAAAACAAAACAAAACAAAACAAAACAAAAAACCCTAACTCTGAATTGTACCTCCACCTTCTAGCACCAGCTCTTCCGGCTCCAAAGCTCCCTCTTGTCAAATATAAACTCTATATGTTGCATGAAGTCTCATTCTACTGATGTCACTTCATGTTATACCAAGGCTCAATCTCTAAGAACAGTCTCACTCTGAGGTACTCAGGGTTAGGACTTCACAACAAGTTTGCAGGGACACAATTCAGCATTAGTGCTTGGTGACACCAGCAACTAGCTCTGCTTTAGTTTCAAAGTCTCCTCACTGAGGGGATGGAAATTTTATGGACCTCCAGGGACGTGAGAATTTCTGAGGATACATAGTGACATGCTCTTTGATGATCTACCTGCTATATGTCATTGTTAGGCCAACAAGCAACATTGGTTTTAGGCCTGGGGAAAGGCTGGTGATCCTCAAGGAGGATATTAACTAAAGGGAGATATTGACTTAATGGCATCCAGGAAACAGAAAATCAAGGGCAGAGGATAAGATGCATCTAAGGTATATCCCAATAATTCACCTTCTCCAACAAGATCCCACTTCGCAATAGTTAATACAGTATTAGCTCAGCTGTAGATAAATGCTTTGGTCTAGTTAGTGCCAAATGTGCTTCAGGAGACATAACAATGGGAAGAAGCCTTCCATATAGTAGACTTCCTGAAGGAGGTTTCATGTACACATAAAGTGAAGAAGAAGTGATTATCCAAAGGTCATCAGAGACACTTAAGACACTGTGGTGGTTTGAATACAAATACCCCCACACCTCCATTGGCTCATATATTTGAATGCTTGGTCATTAGGGAGGGATTAAGATGTATTATATAGTTGAATCCCTTGTGGCCTTGTTGAAGGAAGTGTGTTACTGTGCGTAGGCTTTGGGGTTTCAAATGCTTAAATCAGGTACAATGTTACTCTCGGCTTGATACTTGTAAAGCTCACAAGCTGCTTCTTCAACACCATGTATACCTGCATGGTACCATGCTTCCTGCCATGCTGATAATAGATTAAACCTCTGAACTGTAAGCTGGCCCCAATTAAATGTTTTTCCTTAAAATAGTTGCTGTGGTCATGGTGTCCCTTCATAGCAATAGAACATTGACTAAGAAAGACTGATAAAAAAAATCTGACACCAAAGTTGTTCAACAGCATGGATATATTAAATGCTACTGAATTGTTCTGTGTAATATGATGGGCTACATGCCCCGTGAACACTCAATTAAAAATTAGCATCTATGTGTCTCGTGAGACATCGAACATGTACTTTGGGAAACAGAAGCCTCAAGTTCTGAGCTCACCAAGTAGAGTAATCAAATTTCAAAGCTTACATCTCTGTGCATGTTCCCTGATGCTGGAAAAAATTTTTAAATGGAAACTTCCAGCTCTGGCTTCAGCAGAATGTTTTCAGGTAGAGGGCCCAACGACTGCACGAGGAGAAAGGGATGTGTGGAGGAGGGAGTAGCAGGAAAGGTGGCAAAAGTAGAGATCCATCACTACTCAGCCAACTAAAGCCACACCACATGCAACGCCAAGCGCCCTTCATGGAGAAGCTATCACAGTGCTTACAGCCTTGGCTGGCAGACCATCAATTTCTGCCAATAATTGTGGGGCTTATTGGAGCTGAGAAGGAAACCTCGAGGCCATCGACTTTCTGTACACCTGTCTAACCTCACTAGCCTGGAAGTTCAAATGCTGAAATCGTACCTGACACATACTGACTTGTCTTTCAATTCCACCTGATGCTGGCTTGGAAGGATGGACCATGTGCTCTGATTAGAAGGGAGAGGCTGTGTGAACAGTCTTTCTTCTGAGACAGGTAAGAGTTCTGAAACACCCCTTCCCTCCCAAACTGGATGTCCTAGCCATCATCGCCTACCATGGCTGACTTTGGTTCCTAGCCTTCCCCCTGTTCTTTAGTATTTACAAAGCTTCCTTTCCCCTTAGGAAAAAAAACCCACACTCCCGTAAGTTATATCTTGCACTTTATACTTCTCTGCTTGAACTGCCTGCCTCTATATCTTCATGTCATGCTTCTCCTGACCCCAGGAGAATCTAGATTCTTCCACCAGTTCCCTGAATGATCTTTGTGTTTCTATGACTGGCATTCTAGTTTTTCTGGACCTTTGTTTAGTCACTCAGCACTCCCTCATGTTGGAATGTTCTCTTTCCTTAACACCCAGAATTACTAGCGCCTTCTTGGAGGATTTGCCTCATCTTACCCTCTGTCCTCTCCACTGTCAGTAAAGTGTGGCAGGGAGGAGGCCTATTCTCTTCAGTGATGTAACTAAAATATCCCATAGTAACCGAAACGAAGTACAACTCTTTGGGGGAAAGAACTATTATTATCAAATGTCTTCCTAAATGGAAGACCTAATCTCCATTCACCTTGATGTTATAAACTTTAAAACAGAAGCAATGGGCTACATTACACTTTTAATGACCTCTGACAGCATCTGAGCTGTGAAATGTTGGTTAGAAGTTTGTAAGCACTCTGAGAATCCTCCTGAGCATTAGGAAAAAAGATTCCTTCTATTCTCAAAGTATCATGGCTGTATCTATGCTAGGAGTCAGACTGACTGAGGTGCTAATTTCAGCTTCACCATGTGAGGGGTTGTAACCTGGATGTACACAATTAGCAGTTCTTTTTTAATCACTTTTTAAAAAAAAATATTTATTTATTTATTTTTATACTCCACATTTTATTCCCCTTCCCCAATCCACCCACATCCCACACCTCCTCCCCACCCCACCTTGTCTCCATGTGGATTCCCCCACCCCCACCCCACCTGACCTCTAAACTCCCTGGGGCCTCCATTCTCTTGATGGTTAAGTGAATGATCTCTGAATGAACTAGACCTGGAAGTCCTCTACTGTGCTGGGGGCCTCATATCAGCTGGTATATGCTGTCTGTTTGGCAGTCCAGTGTTTGAGAGATCTTAGGGGTCCAAATTAATTGAGACCACTGGTCCTCCTACAGGGTCGACCTTCTCCTCAGCTTCTATCAGCCTTCCCTAATTCAACAACAGGGGTCAGTTGCTTCCGTCCATTGGTTGGGTGCAAAGATCTGCATCTGACTCTTTCAGCTGCTTGTTGGGTCTTCTGGAGTGCGGTCATGATAGGTCCCTTTTTGTGAGCGTTCCATAGCTTTAGTAATAATGTCAGACCTTGGGAGCCAGTTCCCACTTTGGGCCTGTCATTGGACCTTCTTTTCCTCAGGCTCCTCTCCATTTCCACCCTTGTAATTTTTTCAGACAGGAACAGTTGTGGGTCAGAGTTGTGTCTGTGGGATGGGCCCCCTCTATCTCAGTTGATGCCCTGTCTTCTGGAGGTGGGCTCTATAAGTTCCCTGTCTCTACTGTTGAGCATTTCATCTAAGTCTCTCACCTCCCAGATTTCTGGTGCATTCTGGAGGGTCTCCCCAACCTCCTATCTCCTGAAGTTATCTGTTTCCAATCATTCTGCTGGCCCTCAGAGCTTCAGTACTTTTCCCTCACCCAATACCAGATCAGGTTCCCCTCTTCCCCCCACTGCCCTCTAACACACAATTAGCAGTTCTTACATTGGCAAACTGGAACAAACTACACCCATATACAAAATACTTGCATATAACCCAACTTCCATCAAACTATATTAGATGAGATTGCATATGCACATCATTTCTCATGCTTTCTGATAAAGATTTAGAAATCTAACTCAAATAGTAGCATAGGTTTAACTAAATAATTTAATTTAATAAATAATATTAACTAAATAATAGAATACCAATAAATATAGACCTTGACCTTGAAAAATACCTGAACTATTTTGCTTATGAACAATTGAAGTTGACCAAAGGAGGATTGTAGGGCATTGGGTGGGAATTTGCCACCCTCAATATGAGGGTGAGGCTGAGCACCCAGGATTCAGGCTAAACCTACTCCAGGACATTTAGTGTGTGCATCTCTATTTCATGTGTCTTCTACCATGTTGGCTTATACGTTTCTCCATATCTTTAGTGGGCAAATTCTTGGTAAGTGATATTTAGTTGATTTGGAATTCCCATTGTTCCTTGGTAGGGTAATCTTATTGAACTACACTTGTGTGAATGAAAGCAAAGCTTGTATCCTACCTGGTGTAAGAGCTAGCAGGGTTCTGACAAGCAGTGGACACATGGGAAATGAGTACTTTGATGCTTCCTACTTTCTTCCTTTCAATGCTTAGCTTCCTTAGGACTGATGTTAGGTTTTGCACAATTTTGTGAGTATATTTTGAATAGTGGGAAGAAGTCGAAGCTGCAGTATCTGGAAAAGGAGCTCTTCAGATAGGATATCAAACATAATAGATGGTTCCTGATGTTTCATGGGGTGGGAGATACTCTAGATCTAGCTGAAATAATTCTGCATACTGGAGTACTAATCGCTCCTGGAGCATATCTCCAGGCAGAGGGGCAACAGCTTCTCCTAGTGAGCTGTAGGAAGATCAAGGCAATAACTGAGGAAGAATTGTCTCCAAACCTTTGCTTTTTCCACTGTGTCCAAATTTTCCAATTCTTGTGACAACTTTGGCCAAATCAACAAAGTACCATCATCTTAGAATAAAAAGTTCCTGTCATTTTGTCAGCCATCCTACTCACTCCTCAGAACCACCATCCCATAAAAGAGTGTTAATGTTATTTTGCAAAGGAGAGTGACATCAGGAAAAAAAGGGAATCATGTGGTATAGATTAGGCTGTGGCACACATGGGAAGCGAGTATTCATACCATGGATTCTCTTCTCCATCCTTCAGGGTAGCACAAGGATGGCATGGGGTGTTTGCTCATTCTGGGTCAGTGAGGTAAAGATGAGGCATGGGTGAACAGTAAAATAATAAACATATGTCTGCTCCTGGAGAAGGGCACTAACTCTGTCTGTGCATAGCATCAATTCACCATTTTCTTAATAGAAGAAGAAATAGGGCCTACTCTGCAATGTGGAGTGGCTTACTCCTCAACTGTGCTGACACAATGAAAAATATCCTCTATGAAGAATGAAAATGTTGGCATCACAGAGCTATTAAGGAACAATGTGGGTGTCATAGAGCTATTAGGGAACAAATTGTACATTGTACATTGATGTTGTATACCTCTACTCCCTTCTCTGGCTAGATGATGTCTCCTCAGGCTAGCCTGAAGCCCTGAATAGTGCTGGTGTTCTAGGAGAGAGTAGAAATGTCTGGGGTATGACACTGTGTCATAGTCCTTTATTCATTGCTTCCAATCCATTTTTGTTTAGAATAACAAAGAAATTTACCAAGAAATTGTGGTTGAAAAGTCTGTGTCTTCTCTGAACATGAGCATGTTACTAATTATCACTGAGCTCTGGATTTCTCTGAGCCTGTTCCTTCACCTGTAAAATAGAGATCATTGTGGTCATCAGGGTAAACATATAGAAACATCACTTCCTTAGACTATTTGCAGAATGACACATGTCACCCCTCCCCAAGACTAGTACACTGTTCATAGAGAGAGAGCATGGTCTACTCAGGAAAGCAGTTCTCCTTGCTCCCCCTTAGAGTGGCCATGCCCTGTGGTTAGCAATGTGGAAGACATAGAGGTAATCAGGCTTAGTGTAGCTCACTGTGTGGAACACACAAGACCCCTCCACTGCACAGGTCTCATAGAATCCTTACCTTTCATTGGTGGGATGAACTTGTTCCAAAGGCTAAGAAATTTTCAGCTGTCATGAATGTAACATCAAAGTACAAAAAACAAACAAAACAAAACAAAACAAAACAAAAAACCCAAACCCAACCAAGTCCTAGTATATGTCTTCTATAAACAACAATTAAAAGAGTCTTTGCATTTTATTCTCCTAAATAATAGGCAAAATAGTAATAAATAACAGGAAAAAGTGGAATAAAATTTTAGTCACCAAAATGCTGTGTGAGAATATTGGCGCATACAGCTAAAATGTGGTATACACATGGCTTTGGGAGACAAAGCATTCTACATATGAGGATTCCAGGGCTCTGCAGTCACAAGAAACGTCCTTTACCATGGCCCACTAATGAACAATTATGGCACAAACAAGCTATAGTGGAATGCTCTCCCCTTCATCTTTTGAAGAATAGCCAGGGGAAACGGGTGTGCTTTGTGGTGAAAGGGAAAAGAAATAGTGTATCCAGCACTATGCAATACTGCTCCAAAAGAAGACAGGAATCCATTTCCATAGCTGCAGACAGAACACTGGCAAGGGATTTAGGAAGAGGGAAAGTCGAGCCAATCCCATATGCAGAGAAGATACAAATGCAGAGACTAATGCCATTTGGCCAGATCACAAAACACTAACAAGAATTCTCCATACTGAACAAAAAATGCACTGCTCTTTTCTGAGACAAAATTCAAAAGTGGGAACACATTTACATTAAACTTCCTAATCTTTGCTTTTGCCTTTATTCAAAATATATTCAAGACTAATTTCTAAAAGTATGTTAAAGTTCAAGTCAAAACTTACATGGAAAATGAAAATAATGTGGGAATTGACATTTCTGATGTCAAATTTTTATTGGAGGCAAAAGGAAGCACTCGACATGGGCTATGAAGGTAAAAATTCTACAAACCATGTAAATCTTATGGCATATGTCAAAAATATTATGCTAAAACACTAATGTTAGACATATACTAAGAAAATATTAGAGTCAGGGGTTAGGATTTTACAGTCAGTCCTGACTAAAGCTAATTCCATGGGTTTTTGCTGTTGTTATTGGTGGTGGTGGGTTTTTTTGTTTCTTTGTTTCTTTGTTTATTTTGGCTTCCTTTTTTTTTTGTTTGTTTTGTTTTGGTTTGGTTTTTGGTTTTGGTTTTGGTTTTTTCAAGACATGGTTTCTCTGTATAGTCCTGGCTGTCCTGGAACTCACCTTGTAGACCTCTGAAATCTGCCTCTGCCTCCCAAGTGCTGGGATTAAGGGCTTGTGCCACTACCACCTGGCAGATGATCTATTCTTTATCATGTTTTATATATGTTCATGTATGATCCCAATGAGCCAGTGGGTACTTGGAAGACAAAAGCTGATTATCAGAAAAAGAGATAGCACCGTTGTGTCATTTTAGCATATTTGTGGATTCATATACTAGTTTAGAGCCTTAGCTAGCCTTTGTTGAGATTTTCCAGTCTCCTTATTACTCCAGTGACTGTGAAGGGAAGTTTACTCCCATGTCTTTTAGCCAAGTCCAGGTATTAGCTTAAAGCTTTTGTCTCAATGGTGTCCAATATCATCACTGGTATAAGGTAAAGATAATTAATCCAGTTTTATTTCTGGGGCAGCACCATGGAAACACAGACCATCCAAGATGGTCTGTAATTATAAATATATATATATATATATACCATCAAAAAAGAGAATGGGAGATTCTTCTCAGGAAAAAAAAAAAAACTATGTGGCCAATTTTGGAGAAGGAACATGGGAACATGCCTTGGTCATTTTTTTGGAGAAGAAAACATTTGAATGTCATTTTATAGGATTAAAAGGTATTACAGCATTTAATGTAGAAAGGAAAGGGTAGTATGGATGATAGTAGTAGAAGTTTAAGGACTATACTAGTGAGCATATTTTTTTGGGAGTAGACAAGATAACTGAAAAAAAAAAAAAAAAAAACAACCTTAGCCGGGCATGGAGGCACACGCCTTTAATCCCAGCACTTGGGAGGCAGAGGCAGGCAGATTTCTGAGTTCGAGGCCAGCCTGGTCTACAAAGTGAGCTCCAGGACAGCCAGGGCTACACAGAGAAACCCTGGCTCGAAAAACCAAAAAAAAAAAAAAAAAACTTAAGGAGGAAGAATTTCCTTTATTCATGGTGGTGGGAATGGACGAGTCATGGTGGAGCAAAGCATCTCACCCATAGTTACCAGGAAGCAGAGAATGCCCCTGATCACTTGTTTCTTCCTTCTTGCCTTGTATTGTATTCCCCTTTGTCCCTCCAGCCACTAGAGTTGTATCACTCAGACCCAGGGAATACATTACCCTTAACCTTCTCTGGGTACAACTTCACACACACCCACAGATGGGCTTACCCAATACTCTACACATGTCTTGATGTAATCGAGTGGACAATCAGAATTAACCATTACAATTTATTGGACAAAGGAGGAAAGAGAAATGGAGAGCCACAATTAATGCACAGTGGCTGAACCATAAGCTTGGAACATCAAGCATTAGGTTGATGTCTCTGAGTACCCCCATGTAGTACTAGGAGAATAAGGTGTGGAACAACTCAGTCTATAACAGTGAGGCAAAGCATAAAGTGCAGCAGCTATGTGTACTAGGCATTATGGTGAGCCAAGGACTCAGCCAAGAGTCACAGGGAGTATTCCATCTTTACAATGACATTCTGACTCTTTCAGTGATGCCTGCCTCTTAATCTTCCAAAATTGGGAGCATGTTACTTTATATTTAAAAGGGGTGGGGGCATTGTGGATATAGTTAAGTCCATAAGATCCCAGGAAATTAAATTATTAAGGTCCTGTATAAGAGAGAGTGGGGCAGGGACTGGAAGGTCAGAGTCAGAGAGAGAAGAAATGAGGTAGCATGCAGTTTGCAGTTATGGGTGACCAAAAGCCAAGATGTCCAGGCAGTTACTAGGAGCTGGAAAAGGTGGGCAAGTGAAGTCTTCTTTGGACTCACAAGAAAAAAAGAAAACAACTCTTCTAACTCTCTTTATGTTTCTCACTTCTACCAGTGAACTATATGATGATACATATATACATTTATACTATTTTCTGGTACCCAATACCTAGAGATTATATTACAATAGCAACAGAAAACTAATACATGTTAAGAAATTGTTCTTCATGCCACAGGACTCCATACTAAAATAGTGCCAGGACATAGTTAGCATCTGAGAAGTGCAGACAAGCCTGTGAGTGCGGGTAATACCACCACTGCTGCTCAGAAGAACCTACATGGAACTCTCAGGACACAGGAACCAAGGAACTGCATTGGACAGGAGCCTTCCGGTTTCCCTCTGTGCCCAAAGCTGATCCTGTGCCACAGGGCTCCATTCTGAAATAGTGCCAGGACAGACCTGCTCTCCCAGGAGTACCACTACACCTGTGAGCAAAGGTAAGATCAGCACTTCTCTTAAAATCACTAGCCCAAGAAGGACCCTCCCAGAGCCATCAGGACATAGGAACCAAGGAACAGTTGGGGACAGGATCCTGCTGATTTATGTCTGCAATCCAGAGCTGAACCTGTACCACACAGATCTTCATACCTAAATTCCTCCCAGAGAGAACTGGTCTCCAGGAATACTGACACACAGACTTGCAGAAGGGGTAAACCACAGTCAGAGACAGCAAGACCAGCTAATATCAGAGATAATCAGATGTCAAAAGGCAACAACAAGAACATAAGCAACAGAAACCAAGGCTACTTGGCATCACCAGAACCCAGTTCTCCCACCACAGCGAGCCATGTTTACCTAAACATAAAAGAAAAGCAAGACTCTGATTTAAAATCACATCTCACAATGATGATAGGGGACTTTAAGAAGGACATAAATAACTCCCTTAAAGAAATACAAGAGAACACATGAAAACAGGTAGAAGCTCTTAAAGAGGTAACACAAAAATCCCTTGAAGATTTAGAAGAAAACACAACCAAAGAGGTGAAAGAACTAAACAAAACCGTCCAAGATCTAAAAATGGAAATAGAAACAATAAAGAAATCACAAAGGGAGACAAGACTGGAGATAGAAAACCTAGGAAATAGATCAGGAGTCATAGATGTAAGCATCACCAACAGAATACAAGAGATAGGAGAGAGAATCTCAGGTGCAGGAGATACCATGGAAAATATTAACACAAGAGTCAAAGAAAATGCAAAATGCAAAAAGTCCTAACCCAAAACATCCAGGAAATCCAGGATACAATGAGAAGAACAAATCTAAAGATAATAGGTATAGAAGAGAGTGAAGATACCCAACTTAAAGGACCAGTAAATATCTTCAACAAAACTATGAAAGAAAACTTCCCTAACCTAAAGAAAGATATGCACATAAATATACAAGAAGTTTACAGAACTCCAAATAGATTGGGTCAGAAAAGAAATTCCTCCCATCGTGTAATAGTCAAAACACTAAATGCACAAAACAAACAAATAATAGTAAAGGCAGTAAGTGGAAAAGTTCAAGTAACATATAAAGGCAGAACTATCACAATTACACCAGACCTCTCACCAGAGGCTATGAAAGCTAGACGATCCTAGGCAGATGTCATACAGGCCCTAGGAGAACACAAATGCCAGCCCAGGCTACTATACCCAGTAGAATTCTCAATTACCATAGATGGAGAAACCAAGATCTTCCATGACAAAACCAAATTCACACATTATCTTTCCACAAATCCAGCCCTTCAAAAGATAATGAATGGAAGACTTCAACACAAGGAGGGAAATTACACCCTAGAAAAAACAAGAAAATAATCTTCTTTTAACAAATCAAAGCTAAGATAGCCACATAAACATAATTCCAATTCTAAGAACAAAAATAGCAGGAAGCAACAATCGCTTTTCCTTTATATCTCTTAATATCAGCGAACTCAATTCCCCAATAAAAAGACATGGACTAACAAATTAGATATGTAAATAGGACCCAACACTTTGCTGCATACAGAAATGCATCTCAGTGACAAAGACAGGCACTACCTCAGAATAAAAGGCTGGAAAACAATTTTCCAAGCAAATGGCCCCAAGAAACAAGCTGGAATAGCCATTCAAACATCGACTAAGATCAACTTTCAACCTAAAGTTATCAAAAAAATAAGGTAGGAACACTTCATACTCATTAAAGGAAAAATCTACCAAGAAGAACTCTCAATTTTGAACATCTATGCTCCAAATGCAAGGGCACCCATAATCATAAAAGAAACTTTACTAAAGCTCAAAGTACACAGCACACCTCACACAATAATAGTGGGAGACTTCAACACCCCACTCTCAACAATAGACAGATCATGGAAGTAGAAACTAAATAGAGATACAGTGAAACTAACAGAAGTTAGGAACCAAATGGTTTTAACAGATATTTATAGAACATTGTATCTTAAAATAAAGGAATACACCTTTTTCTCAGCACCTCATAGTACCTTCCCCAAAATTGACCATATAATCAGTCACAAAACAGGCCTCAACAGATACAAGAAGATTGAAATGATCCCATGCATCACATCAGATCACCACAAACTAAGACTGATCTTTTTTTTTTTAATTGGGTATTTATTTCATTTGCATTTCCAATGCTATCCCAAAAGTCCCCCAAGACTGATCTTCAATAACAAAAGAAAACAATAGAAAGCCCACATACATGTGGAAGCTGGACAACACTCTACTCAATAATAACTTGGTCAAGGAAGAATTACAGAAAGATTTAAAGACTTTGTTAGAATTTAATGAAAATGAAACCACAACATACCCAAACTTATGGGACACAATGAAAGCAGTGCTAAGAGGAAAAGCCAAAGCTCTGAGTGCCTCCAAAAAGAAACTAGAGAGAGTGTACACTAGCAGCTTGAAAGCATACCTTAAAACTCTAGAACAAAAAGAAGCAAATACACCCAATTCAGGAAATAATCAAACTCAGGGCTGAAATCAACCAATAGAAATAAAAAGAACTATATAAAGAATCAACACAACAAGGAGCTGGTTTTTTTAGCTGTTTTTTTTTCTTTTCTTTTTCTTTTTTTTTTCTTTCTTTTTTTTTTTTTTAGAAAATTGAAAGATCAATAAATCCTAGTCAGACTAACCAGAGAGCACAGAGACAGTATCTACTTTAACAAAATCAGAAATAAAAAGGGAGATAATAAGAACAGAAACAGGAAATTCAAAAAAAAATCATCAGATCCTATTACAAAAGCCTACACACAACACAACTGGAAAATGTGGATGAAATGAAAAATTTTCTAGACAGATACCAAATATGAAAGTTAAATCAGGATCAGATAAAAGATCTAAACAGTCCCATGACCCCTAAAGGAATAAGAGCAGTCATTAAAAGTCTCCCAATCAAAAAATTGCCCAGGACCGGATGTGTTTAGTGCAGGATTCAATCAGGGCTTCAAATAAGACCTAATACCAATACTCTTCAAACTATTCCACAAAATAGAAACAGAAGGTGACCTACCCAATTCGTTCTATAAAGCCACAAGTACACTGATACCAAATCCTCACAAAGACCTAACAAAGAGAACTTCAGACCAATTTCCCTTATAAATATTGATGCAAAAATACTCAATAAAATTCTCACAAACTGAATCTAAGAACACATCAAAATGATCATTCACCATAATCAAGTAGGCTTCATCCCAGGGATGCAGGGACGGTTAAATATATGGAAATCCATAATGTAATCCACTACATAAACAAGCTCAAAGGAAAAAAAAAAACTCATGATCATTTCATTAGATGCTGAAAAATCATTTGACAAAAGTAGGGAGTTAAAAGACTTGGAAAGATCAGGAATTCAAGGCCCAAACCTAAACATAGTAAAAAGCAATATACAGCAAAACAATAGCCAACATCAAACTTAGTGGAGAGAAACTTGAAGCAATCCTACTAAAATCAGGGACTAGACAAAGCTGTCCTCTATCTCCCTGTCTATTCAATATAGTACTTTAAGTTCTAGCTAGAGCAATTAGACAACAAAAGGAGGTCAAAGTGATACAAATTGGAAAGGAAGAATTCAAAAATATCACTATTTGTAAATGATATGATATTATACTTAAGTGACCCAGAGAACTCCTAAACCTAATAAACAACTTCAGCAAAGTAGCCAGATATAAAATTAACTCAAACAAATCAATAGCCTTCCTAGTCTCAAGGGATAAACATGCTGAGAAAGAAATCAGGGAAACGACACCCTTCATAATAGTCACAAACAATATAAAGTATCTTGGTAAAACTCTAACCAAGCAAGTGAAAGATCTGTATGACAAGATCTTCAATTGTCTCAAGAAAGAATTCTAAAAAGACCTCAGAAGATGAAAAGTTCTCTCATGCTCTTTGTTAGGATTAATATAGTAAAAATGGCTATTTGCCCAAAGCAATCTACAATTTCAATGCATGCCCCACCAAAATTCCAGCTCAATTCTTCATAGAGTTAGAAAGAGCAATTCTCAAATTCATCTGGAATAACAAAAACAAAACAAAACAAAAACCCCAAAAACAAAACAAAACAAAACAAAACCAGGATAGTGAAAACTACTCTCAAGAATATAAAAAACTTTTGGGGGAATCGGAATCTCTGACCTCAAGCTCTACTACTGAGCAATAGTGATAAAAACAGCATGGTATTGGTACAATGACAGGCATATATAACAATGGAATAGAATTGAAGATCCAGAAATGAGCCAACACACCTATGGTCACTTGATCTTTGACAAAGGAGCTAAAACCATCCAGTGGAAAAAAGACAGAATTTTCAACAAATGGTCCTTGTTCAACTGACAGTCAACATGTAGAAGAATGCAAATTAATTCATTCTTATCTCCCTGTACAAAGCTCAAGTCCAAGTGAATCAAGGACCTCTACATAAAACACGATACACTGAAACTGATAGAAAAGAAAGTGGGGTAATGTCTCAAGCACATGGGCACAGGGGAAAAGTTCTGGAACAGAACACCAATGGCTTATACTCTAAGATCAAGAATGGCACTTCATAAAATTGCAAAACTTCTGTAAGGCAAAGGACACTGTCAACGGGACAAAACAGCAACCAACAGACTGGGGGAAAGATCTTTACCAATATGACATCTAGTAGACGGCTGATATCCAACATATGCAAAGAACTCAAGAAGTTAGACTCCAGAGAACCAAATAACCCTATTAAAAAGTGGGGAACAGAGCCAAACAGAGAATTCTCAACTGAGGAAACTTGACGGGTTGAGAAATACCTATAGAAATGTTCAAAATCCCTAGTTATCTGGGAAATACAAATCATAACAACCCTGAGATTACACCTCACACCAGTCAGAATGGCTAAGATCAAAAACTCAGGTGACAGTAGATGCTGGCTACAATGTGGAGAAAGAAGAATACTCCTTCATTGCTGGTGGGATTGCAAGCTGGTACAACCACTCAGGATATTAGTCTCATGGTTTCTCAGAAAATTGGACATAGTACTATCCAAGGACCCAACTATATGACTCCTAGGCTTATACCCAGAAGATGCTCCAACATGTAAAAAGGACATATGCTCCGCTATGTTCATAGCAGCCATATTTATAATAGCCAGAAGGTGAAAACAACTCATATCTCTCAACAGATGAATGGATACAGAGAATGTAGCACATTCATACAATGGAATACTACTCAGCTATTGAAAGCAGTGACTTCATGAAATTTGAAGGCAAATGGATGGAGCTTGAGAATATCATCCAGACTCAGGTAACTCAGTCACAAAGGAAAAAAAAAAAAAAACAGAATAGAGTATGTACTCACTGATAAGTGGATATTAGCCCTAAAGTTCAGAATACCCAAGTTTCAATTCACAGACCATATGAAGCCTAAGAAGAAGAAAGACCAAAATGTGGATGCTTTGTGCTTTTTAGAAGGGTGAACAAAGTACTCACAGGAGGAACTATGGAGACAAAGTATGGAGCAGAGAATGAAGGAAAGGCCATCTAGAGACTGTCCCACCAGCGGATCCATTTCATATACAACCATCAAACCTGGGGATTATTGTGGATGCCAGGATGTACTTGCTAATGGAAACCAGATATGGCTATCTCCTTAGAGGCTCTGCCAGAGCCTGACAAAGACAGAGGCAGAAGCTTGCAGCTAACCATTGGACTAACCTTGGGTCCCTGTCTTAGTCAGGGTTTCTATTCCTGCATAAACATCATGTCCAAGAAGCAAGTTGGGGAGGAAAGGGTTTATTCTGCTTACATTTCCAAATTGCTGTTCATCACTAAAGGAAGTCAGGACTAGAACTCAAGCAGGTCAAAAAGCAGGAGCTGATGCAGAGGCCATGGAGGGGATGTTCTTTATTGGCTTGCTTCCCCTGGCTTGCTCAGCCTGCTCTCTTATAGAACCAAGACTACCAGCCCAGAGATGGGACCACTCACAAGGGGACCTCCCCGCTTGATCACTAATTAAGAAAATGCCTTGCAGCTGGATCTTGTGGAGGCATTTCCCTAACTGAAGCTTTCTCTTTGATAACTCCAGCCTGTGTCAAGTTGACACAGTACAAAACTAGCCAGTACAGTCACCAATGGAGGAGTTGGGGAAGGAACTGAAGGAGATGGGGGGGGGGGTGTAACAGTGGAGGGAGCAACAGTGTCAACCAGCCAGATGCCCCAGAACTCCTGGGGACTGGACCAAAGAGTATACATGGAGGGACCCATGGCTTTGGCTGCATATGTAGCAGAGGATGGCCTTGTTGGACATCAGTGGGAGGAGAGGCCCTTGGGCCTGAGAGTGTTTGGTGTCCCAGTGTAGGGGAAAGTCAGAGCAGGAAGGTGGGAATGGGTGGGTTGGGGAGCACCCTCATAGAGGCAGGGGGAGGGAGTAGGGGGTAGGGGATTTCTGAAGGGGAAACTTGGAAAGGGAAAAACATTTGAAATGTCAATAAAGAAAATATCCAATCAAAAAAAATATAGAAGTGACCAAATGGGAATTCTGAATTTAAATTTTCAATACAGTAAATAAAATTCATTATAAGCAAAAAAAAAACAAACAAACAAACAAAAAAACAAACAAAGAAACAAAAAAAACAAACAAAAACAAAAACAAAACAAAAAACCAGTAATTGTTCTTCATCCGGGGACTTGTTAGATGGCTCAGTAGATAAAGGTGCTTACTGCCAACTCTGAGGATGTGAGTTTTATTCCTGGGACCTACATGGTGAAAGAGAAAACGAACTATCAGTTGCCCTTTAACCTTCATGTGTGCTGTAGTATGGCACATGTGTGAGTGTCTGTGTGTGTGTGTCTTCCTTAGCTGAATTGAAAGTAGACACACACATAAACTAAATGCTGTATAAAACATTAGAATAAAGCAACTGAGTTTCATCAAAAAGATAAACAGATAAGATAGGAAACATTTAAGATGGTATGCTCTTAGATGCCTTTAATCCTGGCACTCAGAGGTCAGAGGCAGAGGCAGAGGCAGAGGCAGAGGCAGAGGCAGGAACAAGCAGATCTCTATGAATTCCAAGCCAACCGGCTACATATTAAGATTCTGCCTCAATAAAAATGATAAATGGCAATCACTAACACACACACACACACACACACACACACACACACACACACACACACCAAAACAAACAGAAGATGAACTATTCTGTGGAAGGAAGAGGACAGTGAGAGGGGAAGATGGTCAAGACAGGATAATGGGGACACATGTGAGCAGAGCTCAAGGATTCATGGTTTTGAGACGATCATAATGACATTCACTATTCTGTAGGATAATAAAAGTTGCAATAAAAATAATAAATAATGAAATCCAGTCTCAGACATGTTTATTTACTACAGATGACAATGTTAAAAAAAAAAAAAAGGCAGAGCAAGTGTCATGATCAATTAATGTCTAAATGAGATTAGAGGATCTGAGTTTTAAAATTAGACTTGGCGATAAAAAGTACATTTATCATAAATATTTAACCTCCCTCAGCATGGTGGTGATTAGACTACTGAACTAGCCACCTGCTGGCCTCCCTTCTCCTCCTTTTGAGGCCATATGAGAAAGGGATTAGAGTTTAAGAAAATGAAATACTGTATAAATGACCAACATTTTATTTGAAATGACTATAAAATGATACCTTTTAAATTGTTGAACTCATAACTCTGCCATCTATTTAAAAGCCATAGTGGTCCTGAGAACTATGAATGATCATGTGAGATGTTTATTTCATTCTGCATTCATTCTCTTTTCCCCATGGGGTGGGTGAAGAACATTTACAATCTGGGTCCATCCGTGGCTCCTTGAGTATCTACAATGGCATGCAATACCCTCTCAGTGTCAGCACCAGGCTCGAGCATAGGGCTTTCTGTGTTTGCAAGCTTCTGTGAAACCCAGAACAGGTTGTGATCAATCTTTCCACTTTCGAATGTTCTCTTTTGCTTTCCTCAGAACTCTGTATATGACAAGTTTTCTAAACACATAGTGGTATACAGTCTACTTGCCTCATCTGCCTGTCAGAAGTGAGTTAACTGCTGCACATGAAATGTGCCCACATGACACTTTTCAGATCAAGAAAACCATCAGCTTACCCCCTCTCCCCCATGAGTGGAGACACATGAGTGAAACTAGTGAAAACTGGGAGAATAATCTGGTAGAAAATGGAACATAATTACTGATCAGCATTAGCAATCACTAAAATAATACTAACCATCATCATCACCACCACAACCTCCCTAGCACTCAGATTTAGGTAGGGTTGTGCAACAAAGAATGAGCAGTGTTCTTTGCCATTGCATTCATAAACACTCTGTCCCTGTGCCACTACTATTAAAACCAACAATGTAAAATTACACTAGCAAAAACAAAGTTCATCCCTTGCGAAGAGTGGCTTTGGGAAAACAAATTTCACTGTGAGGAATGTTGTGTTTGTAGGGCACTAGCTGTCACTCACAAGTGATATCATACCTAATCATTAGCTCTCTTTGTGAAGTCACCTTTATTGGCATGGTAGGCATTGCATGTAGCTCCACCTATTTAGCTAATAGTCAACCTTTGCTTGCACTGTCCTGGGTCTGTCCTCCTCACTTCACATCTCTATCTATGCTGAAATATTCTTAATATTAGCCCAAAACCTAGGATACCCAAGATATAAGTTACAATTTCCTAAAGACATGAAACTCAAGAAAAATGAAGACTGAAGTGTGGACACTATGCCCCTCCTTAGAAGTGGGAACAAATCACCCTTGGAAGGAGTTACAGAGACAAAGTTTGGAGCTGAGATTAAAGGGTGGACCATGTAGAGACTGCCTTATCCAGGGATCCACCCCATAATCAGCATCCAAACGCTGACACCATTGCATACACTAGCAAGATTTTATCGAAAGGACCCAGATGTAGCTGTCTCTTGTGAGACTATGCCGGGGCCTAGCAAACACAGAAGTGGATGCCCACAGTCAGCTAATGGATGGATCACAGGGCTCCCAATGGAGGAGCTAGAGAAAGTACCCAAGGAGCTAAAGGGATCTGCAACCCTATAGGTGGATCAACATTATGAACTAACCAGTACCCCGGAGCTCTTGACTCTAGCTGCATATGTATCAAAAGATGGCCTAGTCGGCCATCACTGGAAAGAGAGGCCCATTGGACACACAAACTTTATATGCCCCAGAACAGGGGAACGCCAGGGCCAAAAAGGGGGAGTGGGCAGGTAGGGGAGTGGGGGTGGGTGGGTATGGGGGACTTTTGGTATAGCATTGGAAATGTAAATGAGCTAAATACCTAATAAAAAATGAAAAAAAAAAAAAGATGCTTTTCTTTGGTGACACACAACAGAAATCCCAAATTTATTAACCTCATAAATTTAAAAGTAACGATATTGTCTAGATGCATGCATAGAACCCAAACATGCAATGCAATCACATATCAGCCACCACGGGAGCCTAGGTGTATGTTCATTTGACCCTTACTGGTTTCATTTCTAAACTTCCACATCACATATATAGAACACACACACACACACACACACACACACACACACACACACACACACACACACACTTAGAGTTAGCATGTAATAACTGGACCCCACCATTCTAGTTTAAGATATCTGCCATGCCTAGCTGTCATGTTTAAATAGTTTCCACATTCTGTGGAGATTTCTTTACTTGGCTCAATTTAACTGAGACACTCACCTTTTTTGCTGACAAGTTGTGGTCAAAGCATGAGGTCTTAGCGATTACCTAGAACTCCACACCAATATCCCTAAGATAGAATTAATAAAGGAAGGAACATGTCTCAAACATAAAAGATCCAGAAACATAATTAATATCAGGATGCCAAACCAGTAGGCATCCATTATAGTTTCTCTATTGGTTCTCAGCTACAGATTCTTTTCATATAAACAATTTCCAAACTTGATCGTTCTAAATGGCTGAGTCTTCCCACCACAGACATCAGTGGCAGCTCTCAGAATCTCACCTATACTCTGATTCATATGATTAATATCTGTCTCTTCTAGCAGCTTAGATTTATATGAAGGGTATAGACAGGTTTTGTTTTATTGGCTCAGAGTCTGGCCCATAGCAAGAAACCAACAAATGTTTGTGGGTAATTAAATAAGGACAGGTAAAGTTAAGGCATGGAATCAGGAAATAAATGTATAGGCTATCATGTTCTGTCTGAATTGATCATCTTATTCCCAATTGTAAACTGAGGAAAAAGTAAATAGGTTGTTAGGAACTCTCTCCAAGTTTATATAGCCAATATGTGGACTATCCGGATTTTTATTTAAGAATCTACTATTAGAACTATTGTGCTCTATTTAATTTGTTCAACACATTTCTGACATGCATTGGAAGACAAAAAACCAGAATAATATGCAACTTTACCAAGAAAAAAGGTAATACAATATATGTAAACCACAGTTAGAACAAATCACATAATTTTGAAGAAAAATAGTAAACTAAGGATGAAATGTCTGACACTCATGGGGCTGAGTTTTCTGACAAATTTTTCTGATCATAAAGTGAGATCCATAGTCAACAATGAGACTATAGTCAATGTACCCACTGGGAGTATAGCTTTTGTGTTTACATCCTGAAAGCCTAGTAGTCCAGACATTATTTTTACCGTGTCTTTACTTTCTGATGGAGAAAATGTCTCCCTACTTTAAGTTATGTCAAAATTGAGTCATCCCTAGGAAGTAAGACTTGGGGAGAGAAATTAGCCCAAAGGAGGGCTTTCAAAAGGCAGGTTGTTTCAGAGAATTTTCTGTTTGTTTGTTTATTTGTTTTTAAATTACCTGAATTCTCCTAGATATCCCTGATCCAATTGTCAAGCAGATGGGATCCAATAGTTAGCCAATACCAGAAAACATCTTCTTAATAAATATGTTCTTCTGTTATTCAGTCTTCTTGTTGTATTCCATAGTGTGACACAAGTAATTCTGCATAAAATATCATGACCTGATAAAATGCCTTTAAGCATTTATTTCAATGTACACATTTAATATGAAAATTTCAGCATTAATGGCTTCACAAAAATATACTTGCAAATTCTATTGCACAGAATGCATATGTTGTCACTGTTTCCTTCACTCGTGACAGGTCAAAGATGTAGTGGATGCATGGCTAAGGGCATTGATGCCAATAAAGTGAACATGTTATATCAGAGCTCAACTATCCAGGGAGTGTGTGTGCTTAGACATGGTACTTAATTGCTGCTTTCTTGAGTTTTCCCATTAATGAGATGGATATAAGAGTAAGATTATTGTGATGGTTAAACAAAATATTGTATCTAATGACTTCTTTTGTGATTGGGTTACCTCACTAAGGATGATATCCTCCAGACATATCCCTTTGTCCAAGAATTTCATAAATCCATTGTTTTTAATTGCTGAGTAGTACTCCATTGTGTAAATGTACCACATTTCCTGTATCCATTCTTCTGTTGAGGGACATCTGGGTTCTTTCCAGCTTCTGGCTATTATAAATAAGGCTGCTATGAACATATGCACTCACTGATAAGTGGATATTAGCCCAGAAACTTAGAACACCCAAGATACAATTTTCAAAACACAAGAAAATCAAGAATATGGAAGACCAATGGGTAGATACTTCATTCCTCCTTAGAATAGGGAACAAAATAACCAGGAAAGAAGTTACAGAGACAAAGTTTGGAGCTAAGACGAAAGGATGAACTATCCAGAGACTACCCCACCCGGGGATCCATCCCATAATCAGCCACCAAACACAGACACTATTGCACAATGCCAGAAAGATTTTGCTGAAGGGACCCTGTTATAGCTGTCTCATATGAGGCTATGCCAGTGCCTGGCAAATGCAGAAGTTGATGCTCACAGTCATCTATAAGATGGAACACAGGGCCCCCAGTGAAGAAGTTAGAGAAAGCACCCAAGGAGCTGAAGGGGTCTGTAACCCTATAGGTGGAACAGCAATATGAACTAACCAGTACCCCCAGAGCTTGTATCTTGAGCTACATATGTAGCAGAAGATGGCCTAGTCAGCCATCACTGGGAAGAGAGGCCCCTTGGTATTGCAAACTTGATATGCCACAATACAGGGGAATGCCAGGGCCAAGAAGTGAGTGGGTAGGGGAGCAGGGCAGGGGTTTATAGGAAAATTTTGGGATAGCATTTGAAATGTATATAAAGAAAATATCTAATAAAAATAAATCTTGCATGGTAAGAGAGAGAGAGAGAGAGAGAGAGAGAGAGAGAGATTATAATGTGTACCCTTTCAGAATGTGTTACCTATTGCAGAACCAATTCATTTTTTGGGTAAGATAATATTTTCCAATAGCAAAATCCAACTTAAAGTAGCTGAGAGTAAAAGATTTATTATAGCACTATGGGTTTATAGAAACTAAAGTCCAAATGGAGGCTCAAACGAGGAGACAGTGGACTCAAAAGTCACTGTGGTGGTTTGAAAAGGAATGCCCCTCATAGGTTCATATATTTGACTGCTTGGTCACTAGGGAATGGAGATACTCAATAGGGATTAAAAGGTGTGCCCTTGTTGGGGTAGTTGTGGCCTTGTTAAAGGAAGGGTGTCACTGGAATTGGGCTTTGAGATTTCAGGAGTCTAAGCCTGGCCCAGTGTCCCCTATTCTTCTGTCTGCTGATTTGGATGCAGAATTCTCAGTTACCTCTGTAGCACCATGTCTGCCTGCATACCAGTATGATTCCCTCCATGATCATAATGGACTAAACCACTGAACTGTAATCTAGCCCCAGTTAAATGCTTTTCTTTCTGTCAGGGTGTCTCTTCACAGCAATAGAACAATGACGAAGGCAAACAATATACAGGCAAACAATCAATAGAGTAGATATAGACAATCAATTTGTTCTTGGTTTACTTTCCTTTGGCTAATAGAAATTTCAACCAGTTTAGTTAAGAACTTATTTAATCTACAACAGATAGGTTTTGGTGGTCCATTGTTTGAAACATTCTTGTCCCGAGAAATGTAGACTAGAACTAGAATGTATAATGGGCCTCTCCCAGATCAACCATATTAGTTGAGTATAGAGAAGAGAAAATTTTAATTTATAAACATGTCAGAGGGAGGGAATAGATGCCAGGAAAGGAATATTATGTTAAAAATGAATAGTTTTGTATAATACATTGTGGTAATATTTCTAAGGCAGAATTGAAAAAGTTTTCAGTCTATTTTACTTGACTTTTCAACAATAGCACAATTAATTGAATTACATTGAATAGAATTACTATTGCTTTTAAACTCTTTTTCTGTTTGTACTCTGTTTCCTCTGCAAACTTGTAATTGAATAATTAACTCTTTGTGCCCCCCTCTTCCCAGCCCCATTCTTTTTTTTTTTTTCCCTCTTTGCATATTTTATTCTAAATGTCCTTATGGAGCACCAGTTTCGCAAATAGTGCTCTCTCAGGACCCTATCTTGATTTCTAAGGCCTACATGGTAGTCTCAACCTTCCCACGTCATCTTCACAGGTTTCTGGAGCCAAACATAAAAGCTTCTCTTTGCACCTTGCTCCTCAGCCACCCTCCTCTCACTTGGTGCTTGATGCAGCTCCTTTGCAGAAATAGCACAATGGAAGGTGACATTTTATTGAGATGTCTGCCTCTAGTAATTCTAGAAAGGTAAAGGCGAATTTCATTCACTCACAGAATACTTGGGGATCAAACTCTAAGCAAATGCCAAACAAGTAGGTTTTGTAAGATCTTTCCCATGTATTTGTCATTTCAAAGCTGAAATGTTGGTTGAGAGTGTAAATAAATTTAAGAAGTGATGCCTAGGTGCTCTCATGTCATCTGTACCTTTCTATGAAACTATCTATTCAGATATTGGGCTGCAATATTCACAGGTACTGACAAACAGACCAGGAATTTAAGGTGTTGTCTATCCTATTGTGAAGGCCATAAGTTCACAAACATTGAGGGAGTACTGGAAGCAGGAAATTAACAGAAGCAGCCAGCAAAGGTTTGGTTGTAAATGTCTTCCAGCCCCTGCATCATGCACAGCTGGAGCTCAGTGCTGCGAGTGAAACAGATACTGAGCCACTGTAACTCATAAAGTCCTAACTTCGTCATGCTCTACAATGATGCACACACACACACACACACACACACACACACACACACACACACACAAAACCATCATGAGAATGAAGAGGTAGGGCCCTTCCTGGGGTCGAAATTTGGATTTGGGAAGGACTATTTTGGAAAATATTTTGGGGAGTTCTTTATGCAAGAGAGTTCAGAAAATAGATATATTATTTGGGAACAGAAAGTGAGTTTCTACTGTGAGAAGTAAATATTAATGCTCAGATTACACTATTGGCATGTAATCGTGGCATGGCTAGTGGAAAGTATAGCAGAAACCGCTTTCCTCGGCTCAATGAAATAGCCAGAATGATGAGGCCATGGGATACGTCTTTTAAAAAAGGGACTATCAATCTTCTAAAGGAGTCCTCAGGTAACTTTATGAAAAATCTTACCCTTTTTATCACAGTTATGAAGATGATGAACATGATATGGGTGATTCAGTCAAAGATGTTCATCGCTGTAATGCTGGTGGATAATTACTTCTGCATTTTGTGAAGATCAGTTCCAAAGCATAGCTTAAGAATCACTTCCAGGGACTAAACCACATACCAAAGAGTACACATGGAGGGACACATAGCTCCAGCTGCATAAGTAGCAGAAGATGGCCTTGTCAGTCATCAATGGGAAGAGAGCCCCTTGGTCCTATGAAGGGTTGATGCTCGAGTGTAGGGGAATGCAGGGCCAGGAAGCAGAGGTGGGTGTGTTGGTAAGCAGGAGGAGGTGAAAGGGGATAGGGGGCTTGGGAGCAGGGAACCAGGAAAGGGGATAACATTTGAAATGTAAATAAAGAAAATATCTAATAATAAAAAAGAAAAAAAAAGAATGTGTGCTTTGAGGTAGATACATTTCAAGTTCCAACCATCTGGTTATCAGGTATCTGAACTTGCATGAATATGATGGGGCTTTTGGGATCTCTAATGCCATTGTGTGACTATCATATCTGACAGAGTGGTGAGGCTAAAATTATGAAGCTCTAGTCAAACCTAGGATCAAATATTTTAGGAACTCAGCTACTGTTATTTATTATGTGCTGTAAAATTCCATGCTTAGAATAAATCTTAGTGCATTCATTTCTAATACCATAGGCAATTTAGTGTTCTACTTTGAGCTGTTCTTTTGTGAGAAGAAATTTTCATGATATAATATTCAGATTCAGATATTGTTGGTAGCTAAAAATAAAAGGCTATGTGTAATCAACCCTCTTTGTTGACATTTAGGCTCTTTGAACATTTTTGCAATTACAAATAATTTTGTGATGAATGTTTATAACTAATCTCTTTTTAAGAACATTTCTGAAATGAAAGTATTGAATTAAATATTACAGATATGCATAAAGCATATGATACATGTTGCTAGATTGCTTTCCCAAGAGGTTGCATCAATTTATACAAAATTACTAATGCATGAAAGTTAGTCCTCCCTTTGTATACTTGAAAATTCATACTACCCTTTTAAAGTATCTTTGAACATTTGATATTAAGCAATGTGGTTTCTTTGTGATGATTTTAATTTTTCCTAATTTTCCTTTGATTACTAGGAATTTTGAACATTTATCTGATGCCTTAGTAATAAATCCATTTCCTCCATGGAAAAGATGGTCTTTACTCATTTATGCATGGACAGTGAAGTTCTTCTCTTCTTGATGTAAGTGTGCTATATGTTATTATTGATAATGTATTGGATTCTGTTTTGAACACCGTTAAAAATTTTCCAATATTGAATTTATTTAGCCCTTTTATATACACAACTCTTTTCATTTTATTGTTGAATTAACATGTCAAATATGAATGTCTTGGTCCATTGTGCTTCTATACCTATCATTCATATGTATATGTATATGTATATATATATATATATATATATATATATATATATATATATATATATATATATTCTTTTCATCAGAACCACCCATATGGAAGTCTTTGTAGATTTATGACATTTTAGTACCTGACAAAATTACTTCTCTAAATTATATTACTGTTTTAAAACAATTCGTCATTATTGTTATATTCTAATATTCTATGGGATAAATTTGGATTAATCTTTTTTATTTAAGTAGACAATCTACTGGGATTTTAACAGAAATTGAATTCTTCTTTTAAGCTATCTAAAAAGAAATAATAGTTTCAGTGTTCTCATCTTGATATATGTTTTCTATTCTGGTCATTCAAGTGTTAGTTTAGATTTCTCAATATATGTTGAGGTTTTCACACAACTCGCCTAACACATTTCTTGTTGGAAATATATCCAAATAATTTAGTCTTAAGTTGTAATTAAAAGGATATTTCCTAAATAAAAAAAAGTATCTACTTTCTTCACTATGTAAATATATAGTCTGTTCAGTTTACCAAACTCTCATTGTTTGTTTTGGTTGATATCTCCATGTTCCCATGGTCACCATTGAGTACAAGGCAAATTATCTCCAAACTAAGTGGATTTAGGGAACAATATCTTAGAGTGTGTGTGGATCAAGAATCAAACGCAGCTTAGCTAGTATCTACATTCAGAACCTCAGCAGCTATAATCGGGCTGTCATTCAGGGGAGCATCTTTAAAGATGAGTCGTCTTTAAGCTCAGCAGGATGAGCCTCTTCCAAGCTCACCCATGTGGCTTTGGGCTAGATTTTTCTTCCTTATGCTCCGATGGACTGAAAACCTTGGCTCTTTGCTCTCTAATGAATAGGAGCCATACTTTGCTTCTTGCCACACACAGTAGCTACTGGGAGTTTGATTCATGAGGATGAGGGGAAAGAGTACATACATGCAAGACACATGAGGAGACAAAGAGATCATGTGACAATAAAATCATATACACTCTGACTCTAGTATTGACATCCCGTCTTCCTTGCCACGGGCTGTAGATTGGAAGTGAGTCCCTTTGACTTTCATTGGTAAAGTGCTTGCTATACAACTATGAAGACAAATTTTAAATCCCAGAAGTGACAAAAATTCAAGTGTAGTAACATGCACCTGTAATCCAAATGCGGGGAAAATAGAGAGAGGCAGACCCCTAGAACTCACTGGCTGCTCAGTATAGGGACATTCATTAGATCTCCATTCAGTGAGAGACCTTGCTTCATAAAATAAAGTGGAGAAAAACTGGGGAAGGCATTCAACACTGACCTTACATCTCAACACACATTTGGACTTGCACCTGGATACACATGTGCAAACACATATGAAGGTGCACACAAATAGCCCATATACACCACACATAGAGAAGTGAATCTCTGCGGCAGGGCTTCCCCATACCCAAAGGAAAGAAGTTAAGCAGGGGTAAGAACAAGGAGGGGGGAGGTGGCAACTGGTATTCATCCTGAAGCTGCTCACTGAGGTCAGTTTTTCACCATCTGAATACTTAATGGCAATCATGATTTTAATTCCAATTCGTTTACTACAGCCAATTAAAATAAAAGTTTACTTCAAATAAAGACCACAATAAATGGTTTTTCTGTGTATGTGAAGTCAGGGGATGGTTGACTAAACTTTTGGATGCTTTTATAGAGTTCTGCATTATGGGAATAATATTTACAAACCTCATCCGCCCCACAAAGTGATTGATCACTGAAAATTCCTGTGAGATGAGAGTACAGCCCCTTCATGCAGCCAATTCTTCTCATACAATCTCAAACCTAGAAAATGGTGCTCAGGATATACTCTTGGAAAATTATATATAAATTCCAGCATATGCAAAGTGGAGAATGACATTTTCTTCTCCAATCTCCAAAGCTGAGTTGAATTGTACTTTATTAGTGAAAGAATTAAGTTGCTGTCTCTTTCATTTCTTTTGAAATGGGGAATCAAAAGTTCAAGGGGTCTCTGCAGCTTTCAGAAGTTTTCAATCCAGGACTCTGTAAGCACTACAGCAAATGATACTAATCGCTTAAGGGAGTTCTTGGAAACCAAGTGCTTTATTCCGTCTTCAAGGGGAAAGAAAGGAGCCAATGATTCCCTTTTGCAACAATAGACACTTTCCCTTGCACCCAGTTGAAAGGATAAAATGAAAGAAGTGTTAACTGAGAATTGACAAGTGCTTGCACTAGGCTGACAAAGCAATGTGATAATGAACTCCAGGAGTTTTCAACACTTCTGCCCTGTTACCATATTCACTCTGTTGTGACACAGATTTCCTCAGCTAAACTGCAACTAGAATTTTCTTTTTCTGTGTTTTTTTTCTTTGCAAATTAGAAGGTTGTGTTTAGGAACAATGAAAACAACTTGTATTGAGGAACAATGTGATGGACGGAATGCCTCAAGGAGTGTGTGGTTTAGAGCTGGGTCTAAATTTGGTTATACTGTGCCAAGTTCACTGTCTGGGCAGCTAAAAAAATGGGCTAATACATCTCTTCCCATATTCAACAGTTACAGCCTCATTCTCATGTATGTTCAAGTTCAGCCATTCAGCTTGTTTGGTTTGTTGATAAAATGTTATTTCAATGACATAAGGTTTTAACTGTAGGTATTATAACACAAAAAACCAATTTCCTGACATATACATACATACATACATATATATATATATATATATATATATATATATATATATATATGCATTCAGTGAGAGACCTTGCTTCATAAAATAAAGTGACAATACTATCTATCTATCTATCTATCTATCTATCTATCTATCTATCTACCTATCTATCTATATCTATATCTATATCTATATCTATATCTATATCTATATCTATATCTATATCTATATCTATATCTATGTGTGTGTGTGTACATATATAGTATGTTGGCTAATTGTGTCCATGTGTGTGTGTGTATATATATATATATATACATATATATATATACATATATATATATATAATCAGATGCATAAAAGAATTCTATCATAATAGGAGATAAACTACACTTCAGGGAAGTCTTCTCATAAGAATACAATCATGTTTAAACTTCCCAGATGGGACAGCTGACAGAAGAAGAGGAGACATGGTTAACCTGAGTTAGCACAATTTGATTTTATTCCTGGATGTTCAGCCTGCAGTTAATTGACGTGGTCTGTATTGATGCTTCAGCCTCCAGACTGTGCAGCTGAAGATATTAAATTCCTGGCATTCATTGAGTTATCTCTTTCCAGTTCTGGAACCAAAAAAACCTCGGCCTGGATCTTTTGATTTCTTGACTGAGCATCCCTGAACCTTACAGTTTAGATGACTCCCACATCCCAGAGTAGAAAGATCTCATGTATTAGTTAATTTTCTCGATGTTGTGACCAAATGCCTGATAAGAAGCAGCTTTAGGGAGGGAAGCTTTATTTTGGCTCACAATTCAGGGAACTCAGTTCTTCATGGAAGAGGAGCCATGAGGGATGATGCCTGGACCATGGCTTCTGTCCAGCCTGGACCATGTTTGGACCAGAGCCTGTGTGTGTTATGTGTTTACTCCTAGGCATATGGGAAAGTAGAAAGGGGAGCTGCAGACACTGAGCTGGATTTCTCTTTGCCCATCTTCATAGCTCAGTCTTGGACTTCAGTTCATGAGATGAGGACCTCCATATCCAGGATAAATCATAATCCCTTTTAGAAATATCCTTATAGACACCCCTGAAGGTGGGGCAAGACAATCCAGTTGACAATGACCATTGATCATCACACAAAGGCATGCCTAGTGCTTCACTGAGATGAAAGCAACAGAAATTCAAGCTGGACATAGATGATGAAGAAAGGGAATTCCTGACCTCCACAGCTCTGTCTGTGGATTCCCAGCCATTGTCCCCACTCAACATCCCGACATCCCGCTCTGATCACTACTGCTCAGCATGAATGATCCTCCTCTCCATTCAGAGAGATGCCAGAGTGCTTGCAAGAAGGGGTGGTGTCAGGGCCTGGGTTCTGATCTTCTCAGCTTTCATCCTTACCATTCTTTATAGAACATTCCAGAAAAACTGAGCTCATTTTTTTTCAGAAGTATGTAGTACTCTGCCATACTTCTCATCTTTTCATTTATTCTTCTGTCTAGTGGCAAGATGTTTTTGCTTCCAACATCCATTCCCCCAAGACCCATCCATCCATCTTATGAGCTATATCCTTGATGTGCCTATTTCTAGCCATGCAATAAAGTGTTTTGTGGTCCAAGCAAAATGTGTGACCCCATCCCTACTTGTCTTTCTCTCCATCCTATGCACCCTATGTGTAATGGTAATTCTTTAGTTCCTTTGTACTACTGTGCTGACTTTTTGTCCCTCTCACTGTCTTCATTAGACCATGGCTTTCCAAACTCAAGATTAACATTTAACCCTCTTTGGACTATCAAGGCCTTACACTGTGCCAACAAAAAAAGCACCTGAAAACACCTGAACACATTGATGGACCAATATTTGGATGGAAAACCATTGACCTAAAGAGCTACTGAAGAACAATTTAGATTTCTTGCTTATTTCCTCAACATGGAAAGTTGTGTATAATTAGGGATATGTATAGTGTGTGTGTGTGTGTTTGTGTGTGTGCGTGTGGTATATGCCTGTGTGTACATATGTGTATTTATATATGCCTGTGTATGGGTGTGTATGACTGTGCATATTTGTATGTGCATGTATATATACATATGTGTGTGTGTGTGTGTGTGTGTGTGTGTGTGTTTGAGAGACAACAAATGTACATGACGTAGGTTTTAGTTTACTAAGCTTCTATGACTTATCACAACTAAGTTTTGCTAGATTCTGTGGGTCTAAAGATTTATTTACATTCTTCAGTTTGTCTGGTTGTTGTTTAATGGTCTGCTGAAGTCTCTTAAAGTCCTTTCTCTTTCAAGTATAAGTCATCATGTCTCCTTCCTGTTTATAATTTTCAGTCTTCTCTCATTCATAGCTGTTAGTGTAGCTCGTTTATCAATCTTACCACTGCTCAGATGAAAATTCCATTTCTATTGATCTTTCCTGCTACTATCCCAGTCCTTAGGACTCTAGAGCAAGGCCTGAATGTGCAACAGACCTTGGACTCTGTTGTAGTTTTCTGGATGCAAGCATGTGTTACAGTGTCTTTTTCCAAGAACTGTTTTAACAAAGTGCCATGTGGCATTGACAACAGAAATGCAGCATGTCTGTTCCTGGGCAGGGAACCTAGTCTCCCAGGTCAACCCACTGTTTTCTGCTGAGAACTACAAAGGAAACAAAGTTCCTGAACTCTCTGGCTCCTACATAGACAGTTATCTGCTGGTGTTCCCAACCTCCCCTACCCATTGGGAATTTCTGCATGCAAATTTCTTTTCAACCAGGACACCAATAATATCAGGTTGAGACTTTACTTCCTATTAGTTACATATTTTGATGCTGCCAATTGGGGAGGAAATACATATTTTAAGAGAATGCTATGACAACGACATGAGATCTGCTGAAGCTGATACTTGTAGTGAAAATCTTGGTTTCTTTGAAAAAACACAGCAATATTCTGGGAATATATCTTCATCTTAATTGGAGGTGGGATGTGGGGTTGCTTCAGATTACTGTCTAGAGCATCTGACTATGATTTGCCTAGTCCTATAACAGGGGAGTGATTTTGCAAGCTACAAATATTTTTGGCAATTGTATGATGTTTGGAATTCTGTGGACTTTTTAGAGAGTATATAAATGCTAGAGTCCCAATAGGTGGTTTGGTGATGGCAGTGGGTTGTTGATTGTAGGGTGTTTGCTATTGTTTGAGGTTTGCTCAGTAGTTGTGCACAAAAAAGAAACAACAACCAGGAGAAATTAGATATCCTACCAGTAAAGATCAAACCTGCCCCAAGGAACTCATTAGCCCTAGTCAGAAGGAAGTAGTCTAACAATAACGTCATCCCCTTTCGCGTCTATCCATTTTTCTCTCCTATCCAATGTGATGTTGTTTAAAGGGTGGAAAAGGGGTAGAGACTTGTGGATAAAATGAGCCCACAAAGTACCCAAGAGTCTGGTCACAAATACTTCCCAGTATTCATGTTTATCAGTGACCTGAGAGTCTAAATTCAGTAGAATCTTTGTTTTTAATCAGAGACATGCAAAGCAGGTTTGTTGATATACAAAGCAAAACCATATCCTAGAAAAGTTATTTGAACTGGGTCTGAGAGTCAAGGCTCAAAGATCAAATGTTAGACTGCAGGGAAAAACATAGGTGGGTGTTATGATGTTAGATTTAACATTAGAGAACCCTGGTCGCATGCCTTCCTCTAATAATTTATAAAGCAGATGACTCGAGACATACTCTAAATCATTTGCTGCAGTTGTCTCTTTCACTTCTCATGAACACATGGAAAACCTGGAAGAGTGCTTGAACATGAAGTACTAAGGAAGTATTTGGCTCAATGTAAAAAAAAAAAAAAGTCATAGGCACAGATGTCACCACATGCAGCCAGGTTGCAGGGTCTGATGTGTGGAAAAGGCTCTATAGTGGGACACCTAGGTAGGCCCACTTCAAACAGTAATTATGATGGGGAAACAGAAATAAAAATTCCATGCTTCTCTCCAGACACTGGCAGGATAGAGACATCCTTTCCTGTGTTTGGAAAGATGAAGCATAGACTGGCTATTGGCTAACAATGCTAAGGAAGCCTCTTCAGTTTATATTCTGGGGAAATCTAACCTTACCTATCTACCCACCATCAGCTAAACAACAGGAGAAAAGACAGCCTACCTTTTATAAATCCAAAAGCGATTCCTTTGACAAACATGCAGACCTTTCTTATTTGTTTGGATTCAAGACACTTAGGGCATTCTATTGTTTTGGCTATTATCAAGACAGACAAATGCAGCCTCCTCTGTAAAGACTGATTCATGATGATGCTCTTGATCCAAGACCTTCCACAGGACAATATTTTACTACGTATCGGATGCCATGGGCAGCTGATTTCTCTGAGAGCATGTGTTTAGAAGATAAGGACTTTTTAAATTTTTAGTTCATTCCATTATTCTTCCCATTTTTGAACTTTCTTTGAAGACCCCCATTTATAAAAATACTAAGAGCCATGTAGAAATTTGTTGAAAGGTTTGGAGTCCCCAAGAAAGTAAAAAAAAAAAGTTCATTCTTGACAACCACACAGTCAAGCTTCAAACTATATATATATATATATATATATATATATATATATATACTTAAAAATGAAGGAAAGAAAGAATGGATGAAATTTGTTTATGACTTTGTAATGGCTTTCATTGATAATTATTCTGGATCCCATATGAGTGAAAGATACCCCTTGAAAGAACCAAGCATTACTTTTTTTCCTTTCTTATGTGTACAAGGTACATAAGCAAAAGAATATGCATGTTTACATCCATATGGACATGTTCGTGTTTGCATGTATATGTACCTGTGGGGACCAGAGGCTGACATAAGAAGGTTCCACTGATTGGTTTCCACTTTATTCCTTTGGCCAGAATCTTGCCGTTGAAACTGGAGCTTGCAATTTCAGCCAGTCCAGCTGGCCAGCTTTCTCTGAGAAACTTTTGTCTCTAAGATCCCAGTGCTGGAATTTCAGGCAGGTCACGACAATCACTGGCATTTATGTGGGTGCTTGAGAACTAGAGTCCTCATACTTGTTTTGAGTGACAAGTTCTTTAACTAAGGAGTCATTTCTTCAGTCCTCCAATTTTTACATCTTGAGAAATTTACCCAGTAATAAATCTCCTATTCTACTTGGTACTAAGCAGGTTTCTATTCTTTCCATGGTCCACAGTCCACAGTCTGTCTTTGCATTGAGAGCATATGACTTCTCCAAGACAGTGAGAGGTGTCATGAGACACCACATGTCTTCTCCCTCACAACTGGGGGGAAAAGCCTCAGTTGAGAAACTCATTATAGAAACCCATGAAGTCCTTTGAGGGCCTTAAAGGCAGAATCCAATCACCTTCAAGTGCTCCGTGCTCCATGCAGATCGATTGGCAGCTATAACCAGGGATCCAGACAGACTATAATTAGCATGCAAGGTCTGCAGTCTCTACAGAAGCTGGACTCTGCCTTGGAAAACAGAACAATAAAACCTGGATACAGGATGCACCTGAGACTCACTAATTTCCATCCAGGGCAGGAGAGGTTAGCAACTTACTGTCATAGTAATGTGGATAATCAGAATAATTACACAAACCTTTATACATCCAGGTATGGAAGGCCTACTGCATATGTGAGCACAAATACAGCTTTGTATAGGTTTTCTTAAATGACATGCAGTCTTAGCTGACTTGATATTTTTATGGCCAAGGTGGGGACAGAACATGGAGGTATATTGACTGTAGTTCAACCTGTGATGCATGATTTAAAGAGACATAATCTGCAAAGCCAGTAACTCAGTGGAAGTCAGAGAATGGAGTGTTTCGCACTCAGATCTGGGGAGAGCTATCCTTTGAACTCTTGTCCATTCATCACTTGCTGCAACTTTGAATAAACAAATAAATTCTATTTCTTGGTGTTCTCATCCATGTAATGAAAATTGATTTATTTGTGTACATTACAAATATTTTTAACTTCTCATTTTATGTCTATTGCTAAAAACATAGGCAAGAAGAAATAGTCATATTCTGTACTTCTGACTTTTACCTTTTGTGAATAGCAGAAATGAATAAATTCATCTATAAATGATGTCACATATTATATTGTTTATACTATGAAGAAAGTCATGCACAAATGGGAATTATAACTGTAGAGGAGAAGACTCACGACTTACACATTAATGGAGAATGGGAAAATTCTGACTGGGATGGTGATATTTGAGCAAAGAACTGAGGGACTATGGAATTAGTCATAAAAATATCTTTGAGATTAGCCTCCAAGCTAGAGGGAATAATAAACATTTAAGAACATGCATGACACATTTGGGGAAATGAGAAAAGGAGACTAGTGTAACTGGACCTAGAAGGAAGGGGAAGGACATTGAAAAGGAGATCAGGCAATATTTCTCCATGCGTACTCAGTACTAGTGTAATGAGCTTGTACTTTGAGTAAGAGGAGACAGTTGGGACTTGGAAAGTCACTAATCTTTGGCATATTTTCAATGGGTTATTTAGGCTCTCAGGAGAAAGTGGAACTGTATTTAGAAACAGACGCCTCACACCCATGACCCAAGCAAGAGATGACTGGTTGGCATGAAGATGATAGATTGAGAGGAAGTATTTAACTATCAAACTTTGTATATAGTATAGTAGTTGAATGTCTTCTGTAGGCTGTTGCAGAATAAATAAATGGATGAATGAATGAATGAATGAATGACTCTATGTATACACTCCCAACAATGTCTCATTAGTCATTTCTTTTTGTAGACACACAGTGTAGCTGGTGTTCCCATGATATGGGACTTTTCTATTATGATGCTGACAGTTTGCACTTTGCTCTCCTTCCTTCATGCTGTCTGCCTTTCCTCCATGTGTCTATGTATACGTTCAAGACCATGGCCTAATAGTGCTTAATCAATTCTGATCTGGGTTAGACTTTAAATGCTGGCTATGCCATTTAAGAAACTTGTTACCTAATAAAAAATGGAAAAACATTGTGAACTAACCAGTACCCCGGAGCTCTTGACTCTAGCTGCATATGTATCAAAAGATGGCCTAGGCGGCCATCACTGGAAAGAGAGGCCCATTGGACAGGCAAACTTTATATGCCCCAGTACAGGGGAACGCCAGGGCCAAAAAAGGGGAGTGAGTGGGTAGGGGAGTGGGGGTGGGTGGCTATGGGGGACTTTTGGTATAGCATTGGAAATGTAAATGAGCTAAATACCTAATAAAAAATGGAAAAAAAAAAAAAAAGAAACTTGTTACCTGGAGTAAAACTGAAATTCCCAGCTTTCTAGAACCTTTAGACCTTTTTTTTTCCCCTAAACTGAGCAAAACAAATAATGTCTACTGTGTGGAATTGATTTGAACATTCAAATAGATAGAAAATCCTTCATCTTGGGTCACTATGTAATTCAGCATGTGAAGATGCCTGTTGCCAAAACAAAAACAAAAACAAACAAACAAACAAACCAAATATGCTTATTGCCAAGTCTGATGACCTGATTTAGATCCCCAGGACCGACCATGATGGAGGGAGAGTTCACAAATGTGTAATACACACACATGTACACACAGATGTACACATACACAAACACACTAAATAATTTTCTTACTTTAGTGCCTAATTTTATATCTTACTCCTTGCCTTATCTACGACATTATTTATATTATTACTAGCACACAGTGTATGTAGGGAGTGTAAAATACATTTCCATATTTCTTGCTCTCCTGTAGCTCATGATATAAAGGGGATCAGGAGGGAAGCTGCAGGGAACAATAACAGGAAAGTGATACAGAACAGAGAGCAACACAGCACAGTTTCAAAGCTATATTGGAGTCATTAATTCAAAGAAGGCTTCCTGGAGGAAGTGGTGTTTAAACATAACATGTCAATGATCAAAAGTCAACCAGGGAAGCATGCAGTTTTGGAAGTTAGATAGATTTCTCAGTAACTTTTAGGCAAAATAGAACAAGATTCCATCAAAATAGGGAGCTGAAGAGAGGTGCAGAGAATAACTTTGACAATAAAGTTATTAAACTCATGAAATTAAGGAAAGATCTGAAAGCTAAATTGCATCTCTCACAGTTATTCCATATGGCCTCAGAAGGAACTCATGATTATAGCACCTGTCTTTACTAATGCCCCAATAATGATACCAATTAGGGAAAGAGAAACAAACTCATCACTTGCTGCTCTACACATCCACAGCCTCTCCATCTGCACCCTGCTTCCACTACTTTTCTTAACAGCATCGGTCAGTAAATCTCAGTCTCTGACAGCTTCTCTGGATTTCCCCCCTATATGATGGTTAGTTTTAGCTGTCAATTTGACACAACCTAGAATTACCTGGGTAAGGAATCTCAGTGAGCTACTGTCTAAATTAGTTTAGTAAGAAGTTATGTCTTGAGATGTTATGAGATGGAAAAACCTTTTCACTGTGGGTGGAACCATTCCCTAGGCAGAGGTTGCTAGACTGTATGAAAGCAAAGAAAGCAGGCTGAGCACTAGCATTCATTTCCCCAATACTCTCTGCTCTTCTTCATGATGAATGCAGCATGGCCAGTTATCCTGATCTCCCTCCACTGTGACTTCCCTGCTATGATGGACTATTACCTGGAACTGTGAGCTGTAATGACCCCTTCTTCTCTACATTTATTTTGTTGGGTTATTTTATCACAATAGGACAAGAAACTAAGACGACTGATAAGCATCCATCTTCTCCACGAGTATCATTATGAAACTAGACTTCATTATGTTATGTCTACTTCCATTATGACCTATCCCTTTCCAGTCTTTATATCATTACCATTTCTGAACTTACCTGGCCACGTGACTGATGTCCCCATTCAGCTCATTCCCTCTGTCTTCTGTCCCAAGTACAGATCAGTGATTAGAGGGCCCATGATCTCAGTTGCATTTACATTTTTTATTTTTGTTGCTTCTTTAAACATGACTGTTAATTTGGTCCAAACTGGTCTCGAGATTATCTTCTTCCAGCCTCAACCTTCTCTTCCTGAATAGTAAGATTACAGTGGTGCACTACTATACATGTCTCAATAATTCTTAAAACCAATAGTTGGCCTTTTTTTGTTTTTGTTTTTCATTTGTTTTTTTTTTTTTTTTTTTTTTTTTTTTGGTCAAGGATTAAATAGTGAGTTTTTCAGGTTTTGTGGACCTTCCCTGAGGCTCTCTGTAGCTACTCACTTTTGCACTGCAATAAAGAGCTAGCTGAGGACAAAAAAAATAAAGATTAGCAGATACTGGGGCTATGGTCCAATAGCACTGTTGACAACAGGCAGAAACTAGTCTTCAGATTTTGGAGTTTTGCTGTTGTTATTTTATTTTTGCTTTGTTTTAATGTGATATCTCTCTCTGTCTGTCTCTATCTCTTTCTCTCTGTCTCTCTCTATTTCTCTCTGTCTCTCTTTCTTTCTCTCTCTGTCTCTGTCTGTCTGTCTTTCTGTCTCTGTCTCTCTCTCTCACTCTCTCTCGTGTGTGTGTGTGTGTGTGTGTGTGAGTGTCTGTGTGTCTGTGTTTGTGTGTGTGCACTACAGGATCTGGTTTCAATATAAAGTTTTACATGGTTATCTACACTCATATTCGTGGGTTTTCAGAACAGATAGTTTGTTTAATTACTGTATTAGTCAGGGTTCTCTAGTGTCACAGAAGTTATGGAATGTCTCTCTATATTATGGGAATTTTTTGTGATGACTTACAGTCTATAGTCCAACTAACTTAACAATGCTCAGCTGTGAATGGGAAGTCCAAGGATCTAGTAGTTGCTCAGTCCCACTAGGCTAGTTGTTTCACCTGGTCTTCTGTAGAAGTAGGTTCCAACAGATGGGCTGGCAAGTAAATTAGAACAGGCAAAAAAGGTGACTCTTCCTTCTTCCAATGTCCTTATATAGGACTCCAGAAGAAGGTATGGCCCACATTAAATATGTGTACCACCACGTCTGAACTGGGACTTGCTTTGTCTCAGGGATGACCTTGAACTCTGAGATCTCCTTGCCTCAGTCTCCTAGGATTAAAGGCCTGTACCACCTTGCCTAGGCCTAAGCTTTTCATGGCCACAATGCCTCAAGATCTCCATGCCAAGATCTAGCTCAGAAACTTGTATCATCCAGCCTCAAGGTCTGGATCACAGGTGAGCCCTCCAATTCTGGATTTCAATTCAATCTAGATATAGTCACTTTGACAACCAGAAATAGCCATTACAATGATCCTTCTCCCAAGCCCTGTTTTTATTTTTTGCTATTGAATGTTGCTATGTGAGTATGACTGGGCTACTAGTCACTGTGTAGTTCAGTATGGACTGTAACACATGGGAACCCTAATGCCTCAGTCTCTGGGGGGCTGGGATTATAGCCATGAACACATAGCCTAACTCATTCTGCTTTAGTGCAAACTTCTTAGCATTACCTTAGATTTGCTCTTTGTGTTTTCCAGAGTGTTGACCTTGGCCAACAATGAATCACCTTCAGTATCTCTTTTCACTTACAGCTTAAACACATCTCTTCTGTATATGTGTGTCCCTGAATGTACGTTCCAGATTCCTGCCTCCCTAGGCAGTTCTTTTATACATGTCCAGTTTGGGTGTCTCTTCTGTTAAAGGTGACTGATGGTTTAGGTTTGTCGCCAAGATCAGCTCTATCTCACCAGACTCTCCTTCCCATCACTAAGCCTATCAACACAGTGAGAGAGAGGAAGCCCTTGCATGCTGTTGCTTCTCCCAGTGGAACTCATTATGGAAGAGACTTGTCACTATGACCGAGAGACTGCAGCTTTCATTTTTTTTCTTTTACTTTAACCCTCACCACATCACTCATTGAGAAGTTGGGGGACTTCATCCTCTTGAGTACGGATAAGCATTGTAATTGCTCTGGTCACAAAGTACAGCAAAAGCAAGTCTGTATCAGTTTCCAACCTCAGACATAAGGGATTTTTAGCTTCCATGTTCAGCCTCTCAGGTAGGAGCTCTCTCAGAGCCCTAGCATATGAAGAGTCAAACTGGTTTGGATCTATCTGTTTCAACCAAGATGCTAGATGTTGGTGCACAAGCCAACAACATTATCAGTATTCCATGCTCAACAAAGTACCAGCTAGATTTTTAAGGTAAATTCATCTCATAATGGCCTACTTTGCTTACCTGCATAATCATGAGACTAAAAACTGTTGTTTCCAAAAACTACAATCCTTGAGACTAGTTCCTAACATGATGATAAATGAATAGAACAAATGTTTCTTGGTGAGTCAGACTGCTCATCATAATTCTTTCTTTAGCCAAGGTGGTGTTCTAATTCCTATTTGTATCAGTTACATTCCTCCATGTAAAAAACTACCTGGACAAAGCCCTTCAGGAAGGAAGGGTTTATTTGAGCTCACAGTTTAAGAATAACATCTCTCATGGCAGGGGCATCATGGGAGGAGTATGAGAGCACTGGTTATAGTACATCCATAATACAGAAGTAGAGATGTGAATTTTGTGCCCAGCCATTATACTCCATTATATTCAGTTTGAGCCCCCAATCCTTAGAATGGTATTCATCACAATTAGAGTGGGTCTTCCCACCTCTCTTAATCCAAGGAAGGAAGTTTCTCACAGGCATGCTTAGAGGGATATGTAAATGGTGTTGGTCCTCCCCATTTGACAATTCTATATTAATTATCACAGCATCTGTTTTGCTTTTACTCTTCCTTTTACCTTCATATTAATACTTTCTTAAACTCTTCCCTTATTTCCTACCAAGGTCCTTAATTTTTGTTTGTCCTGTGAAGTCTTTTCAGATTCCTTAAGGCTGCCATTCGCTGATTCTTGGTTCTTGAACGTCTCCAAGTACACAGTTCATGTTTGTGGCAAGTGTCTTGTTTTGAGAATTGCCTGCTGATGCACCTACTTCTCCACTAGACTCTGATTTTTCAGGAGTAGAGCGCATGCTTTCAATTAATAGTTGCATAAGAACTCATTATTGTTGTTCCACTTATAGGGTTGCAGACCCTGTTAGCTCCTTGGGTACTTTCTCTAGCTCCTCCATTGGGGGTCCTGTGTTCCATCTAATAGCTGACTGTGAGCATCCACTTATGTGTTTGCTAGGCCCTGGCATAGTCTCACAAGAGACAGCCATATCTGGGTCCTTTCAGCAAAATCTTGCTAGTGTATGCAATGGTGTCAGCGTTTGGAAGCTGATTATGGGATGGATTCCCAGGTGTGGCAGTCTCTGGATGGTCCATCCTTTCGTCTCAGCTCCAAACTTTGTCTCTGTAACTCCTTCCATGGGTGTTTTGTTCCCAATTCTACTAACCAGTACCCCTAGAGCTCGTGTCTCTAGCCTCATATGTAGCAGAAGATGTCCTTGTCGGCCATCATTGGAAAGAGAGGCCCCTTGGTCTTGCAAACTTTATATGCCCCAGTACAGGGGAATGCCAGGGCCAAGAAGTGGGAGTGGGTGGGTAGGGGAGCAGGGGCAAGGGGGAGCATACAGGGGACTTTAGGGATAGCATTTGAAATGTAAATGAAGAAAATACCTAATAAAAATTGGGAAAAAAAGAACTCATTATTGGACGAGTACATGTGACAGATGAGATTTATACTCTAATAGCTGACCAAACAAATTGAAGTTATCGCAAGAAATTTAATAATTAATTGACAAATCTCATCCAAAATTTCTTATTCCCCACCTATAAAAGGTAAGTTCAGGTAATTCTCTACATATAGCATAGATCAGAGACAGTAAGGAGGCTGGGTTTTGCTGTGCTAATAAGTGAATACTAACTCTTGGAGGTGTGAGATCAGAACTGTGTGCTTCTCACTCAAGGCCCAACCAGAGCACACTTGGCACCCTCCCTGGGAACTTCCCTGCAGGTCCTTCAAGTGTGAGGTGGCTCTCCTACAGCTCTCCCACATCGAAGGAACTTTCCTTCTTGCCCAAGGGGAGGGAGGAAAAATGTGGAATGTGCGCACACCGAATTCCTGGTACACAGAAATTTATCATTTCTCACATTCTCTTGCGCAAGCATTTAATTACATGGCTTCTACCCAGAAGTAGAGAAAACAGGAAAACTTAGTCTTTCTGTTCACCCAAAATATTTCATTTCCAGTAGAGAACAGCTGATCACACAGCTGTTTTTGTAAGATAAAACTAAGGTCTTATGTAGTATTTGGATATATGTCCATATTGCACTGTCATACCCTACTTCATAAATATATGTGGAAATCCAATGTATAACAACTTTACTCTTTGCATGGAACATTTATGTGATATCAAATGGTTCTGATTCTTTGATGATCAAAGCCAGAATCCAAATCAATTTTTTGTTTTGTATTGGTTTTTGGTTTTTGGTTTTGTTTGTTCCAGGGTAAGCAGCATGGGTGTTCTATACACTCTGTCTCCATATCTAAAAACCAAGGGTAAGGATGATAATAGCACCTCATAGTGTCTGGGAAGAGATAATAAATGGACAATACATACTTCTCTAGAAAATTCTAAGAGTTCAAATACTGTGGATTAATTCCTGACAAGGTGTGCAATTTTTATTATTTTTGGGATGGAGCACAAGCAAATGAGTCTGAGAGTTTGGAGTCTGAGAGTCCAGATGATTAAAATGAAAGAAGCCTGTTTTGTTTGTTCTGCTGATCTGCCTCAGGCCCTAAATGAAAATATCAATGATGAGCTTCTATTGTCTCGCTTATGATGATGCAAATGGTGATTCTCTTTGTGATGTTGAGTGAAGAATTTCTGTAGCACCAAAGAGCCAGTCAGATGGGTGAGAGTTAGATCTATGCTTTGTCGTGTTTGAGGAATAGCTGTGCTCAGTGAGAGTTCAAGGGAGACTCTGTTTTAACAAATGTACAGAAAAACTTTTGAGTGATTGGCGCATCAATGGAAGTTGAGCTGCTTTTGTATCTTGTTTCCCAGGAGAAGCTCTAATGTGATAGTGATGTGTTGTCAAAACACAGAGTAACAGGAAGTGTGATAAGCAAAGAGAGGAGATCAGGGAAGGCCACTGAACCAAGTATGATATCCGAGTCCCTAAAGAGTGACCTTGGTTCAATCCCACAAGGCAGTCTTGGTAAGAGGGAAGGTCATGCTTGGTTTTTGCATCAAGATAAGTATTCTCCAGCAATTTTATTTGCCATTTCCCATTGGCTAAGCCCTGGGGAGAGGATGGCTTACATTCCCATGGACAATGTCTCATTGTGCTGTAGTCCTGTAGGCAGTTGGTACGAGGTCCTCAGGGATACCTCTAATTAATGTAAGACATGCTAGAAGTTAACAGATGTGAAAGCTATAAATGGGAGCTTTGGAAACATCAGTAGAAACCAGAAACTGTGAGCTTTGCTCTGTCTGTACTGACATCTCATTTCTTCAAAGAGTCAGGCCTATCGTGGCCAGTGATGATGTTGGTATCTTAATACCTGCTTTGATTCTGGGTGTCGATCAGTAGGTTCATGTGTTCTCTCATGTGAGGTGCTCCTGAGCTCTGCCCACCAAAGCTGCCACTGGGCCCTGCTTGCCTGCTCAGTTCACAACTTTGGCCCTGCTTGCCTCATCTGACATGTTGCTACCTCCTTCTTTGACAACCTGCATGCTCTCTCACACAAACGGCTTAACTGCCTGCTCCTGTGCACGCAAGGGAGCCTCTCCTTCTCTCCCTCTCTCCCTCTCTCCCTCTCTCCCTCTCTCCCTCTCTCCCTCTCTCCCTCTCTCCCTCTCTCCCTCTCTCCCTCTGTCCCTCTCTCCCTCTCTCCCTCTCTCCCTCTCTCCCTCTCTCCCTCTCTCCCTCTCTTCGTCTCTCCCTCTCTCCATCTCTCCCTCTCTCCCTCTCTCCCTCTCTCCCTCTCTCCCTTTCTCCCTCTCTCCCTCTCTCCCTCTCTCCCTCTCTCCCTCTCTCCCTCTCTCTCTCTGCAGAATGATGTATAGACCTAGGAAGTTTACATTGACATGTCTTACATCTGCTCCTGGAGGTATTGCAGGTGTGGCTGCTGTGTCACATGTGCTTCAGTAGGAGGCAAAGATGATAGGAGTTATGTCTACACACAGTGTTTGAACTTATGAACATCTGAATTAGTAACCTAACACTCCCTGGGGGGTGGGGTGGGGGTGGGGGAGAGAGCCTGAGATGACCACCATTCCTGTACCATGCAGGACTAGATGAGCTCCCAGAACAAATAGCAAGCTCGAAGAACCCCACGTGACACTACTGACCCAGGGCTGGTATAAGCCTAAGAGACACGACCCTCCCAAGGGGCCACTTGTGACACCAAACAAGCATCATGGAACCTGTTCAGGGAGCCAGCCTGAGATGACCACCAGTTTAGAGCAACACATTCCTGAGGGATCGCGTTATGCCCAAGATGACCTCCACCCAGTGCCATAGTGCAGAAGCTGGCCATAGCACTCCAGGGACCATTCCTGAAATGACCCCAGACACACAGAGACCCAGAGTGCCACTAAGAGGAGCAAGTAAGTGGAGGAGAAATGGAAGAGAAAGAGACACAGAAGGATGTGGGTACAATGAAGAGAGACAGAACTCAAAGGTAGTAAGGAACAGCCTGGTGTGAGTAGCTGGGGATGTCCTGGTCTGTGTTGCCACTGGGGTCCACATCTGGTTATGTGGCCCTGCATGAATGAACGGGGGTCTGTTACTATCAAAGGTCAGGCAGATGGCAATGGTCTGAGCTGCTGCCAAGGTACATGTTGATGTCTGAGAGCTCTTCAGAGCTGGTCCCACTGCTCACCTGGGCATTGTTAGAGAGCTGACCCTGAAACCTCTATAACAAGCAAGCTGACCCTGTCCCTAGCCAGCTACAGTACTATGGAGAGTGGGCCCCACACATTGTGTGAGTTGTGGTTGAACCAGCGCAAGGGTAAGAGCATGGGAGAGCTGGCTCTGTTACTTGTCTACCATGTAGTTGCGTAGATGATGGAGAAATACTCTCCTCCTGTCTCTTCTCTCACCAGCTGGGAGATCTGGCCTTGGGATCACAAGAACTGGAGATTTGTACTTGCCCCTTCCCTGCTACAGCATTCAGGAGAGCAGGCCCCACACCTTGCCTGGGTACCACAGTAGAGCTGGCCCTGGACATGCAAGTTGCAAATGAGCTGGCCCAAGAGTAGAGATGCAGGAAATTCAGCCCTGCTTCTTGCCTGATGTGTTGTAGTGGGATGACAGACAGACACCCTCATCATCTGCCTTGTCCCTCATCACCTATGGCAGGTGGGAGAGTTGATCCTAGCATCATGAGTGTTGGAGAATTGGCCGTGTCCCTCACAGGCAGTGACATTCTTAGACAATGCCCTTCACCTCACCTTGGCAGCAGAGCAGAGCTGGTCCTAGTTGCAGGACTTGCTGGTGAGCAGGCCCTAAAGGGCACGAGATTGGGAAAGCCAGCTCAGATAACTCTCAAGCTTTAATACCTACCCCAACATCTACCCCATAGATGAAGTGCTGGAGTGCATGAAAGGGCCAGTCCTACAAATCCAAAACTACAGAACCTTCATGACATGGGGAAACAACAGAATATCTTAGAGGAGACCCAGGGAGGATCCAGTAGTGATAGATCAGCAAAAGCCAGAGGTCTTGTATCATACCAAGATGGCATCACAATGAATCTCTCTCTGCAAGCAGACAAGTGTGGACAAAAGTGGGGCATACTGTGCCACACTACTGCTTACACAATGAGATTGTTTTTTTCTCTGTTGTCGGTGAGGCATTCATTGCAAGGGTGGTGGAGGGCTAACAGGAGGAAAGGGGAGATGGATGGGACTGGGGTACATGTTGTGAAATTCACAAAGAACAAAGAAAATATTTTTTTTAAGTATTACAAGAAAGTGTTGGGTATATAAATCGAAGAAGAGGTTATATCATCTCTGATTACAAACATGAGTTTATGTATGGGAAAACATAATGATGCTTTCAGAAACTTGTTAGAAATAAAAATGAACTTAATAAGATTACAAGGTATAGAGTAGAAATACAAAAATCAATTTTATTTTCAATTTTAAACTTCATTTATTTGTGTATGTGAGAGTATATTGGTATGAGTGTATTTGAGGTACATGTGGAGGGTAGAGGGCAGCTTTTAGGAATGAGGTTTTTCATTCTGCCACTTGGACCTCGGTCTTGAACTCAGGTAAACAGACTTGTTATCAAGTGCTTTTATCTGCTGAGCCATCTCTCTGGCTTTATAATAGAACAATATCAAAAATTTTAAAGAAATAAGCTAACAAAGTAGCCTATTCAAAATAGTTACTCAAAGCTATGAGACAGTAGAATAAAATTTCCTGGGGAAGGGAATGTTTTCTTTATGCAAGTTACAAAATTCTGATGAAAGGAACTGGAGGGAATGCAGAAAATAGAATGCATCGTTTCCTTGTAGATTAGAAGGCCTACATGTTGAGTACTTATAACATAAACTGGTCAACACAATTTGTGGTATTCCTCTCAAAAATATCCATTATATTCTCCATAAAAGTGAAAATAAACACTTCCAAAATTTAAATGGGATCCTGAAAGTTCCCCAAAAGCTAAAGCACTCCTGAGCAAAAACCTCAAAGTTAAGAATTATTATCACCTGACTTTAGGACATAGGACAGAATAACAGTACCCCAAATGCATATTAACAGCCTAAAAATCAGTACCCAGACCAATGGAGCAAGACAGAAAGCTCAGAGATAAACCCACACATGGAAAACAAGTGGATTATACACAAAGCAGCAAGGGCCACACTGAGCAAAGGAAATTCTTTTCAAAAATAGTATTTTATGTACACAGCTGTCTAATTACAGTAAAAACTAAGTTTCTGTCATCATGCATAATAAATAAATACATAAATACATGAATAGATTAATATAAATAGATTCATATGTACCAAAGACCTCAAGGTAAGTCCTAAATCCTGTGAGGCTACTCAAAGAAAACACAAGAAAAATGTGTTTAGAGGTTGGTGTTGGCTTTTGGGATGATATGTTTCCCAAAATACACAAAGCATGCATGCATATATATATATATATATATATATATATATATACATATATATACATATACAAACATATATGTGTATATATACATACATATATACACACACATACACACACATACACACAAATATATATATATATATATATATATATATATATATATATATATATATATCACTATAGCCCATAAATATGTAAAACTGATAGGTATGTCAATCACAAATTTACAGTACACTAAAATAAATAAAGCATTGCACTTATGGAAATATATCTCCTAAAACTATAACTCTGGACTACAGTTGAATTATCTTCACTGTGTCTTCTCTATGGAAGTCAACAGCTCTGGGTATACACAGACTTGGCTTCTTATCCCTGATCTTCACTACTTTGATTGCAGAATCTTCAACCAATCATCCTCAACCATTACCCTGCAGTGAATTCTTCTGTAAAATAGAGCCAATGATATTTATCCATGGGATCTGATAAGGTTTACATCTGAATTACAGCAGTCTCCACACAAACACTGCCCAACCCAATGCTGTTGTGTGGTAAGCCGCCCTCACATTCGCCGTTGCAAGATGGCGCTGACATCCTGTGTTCTAAGTGGTAAACAAATAATCTGCGCATGTGCCAAGGGTAGTTCTCCACCCCATGTGCTCTGCCTTCCCCGTGATGACAACTCGGCCGATGGGCTGCAGCCAATCAGGGAGTGACACGTCCTAGGCGGAGGATAATTCTCCTTAAAAGGGACGGGTTTCACCATTCTCTCTCTTGCTCTCTGGCTCCTGAAGATGTAAGCAATAAAGCTTTGCCGCAGAAGATTCCGGTTTGTTGCGTCTTTCCTGGCTGGTCGCGAACGCGTGTAAGACTGTTGCTCTTATTGCATAGGGACAAAATTTAAGGCAGGAAGATAACCATGTCTGTCAAGTTGCAGAGAAAGAATGGAGATCCTCTTTGCTGTATAGCCCAGACTCTTCCTTTAACACAGTGATTCTCAACCTTCCCAGTGCTGCAACTCTTTAACACAGTTCCTCATGTTGTGGTGACCTGCAAATTTTGTTGATACTTCATAACTGTAATTTTGCTATTGGTATAAATCATAATGTAAATCTATGTGTTTTCTGAGAGTCCTACATGACCACTGTGAAAGGATCCTTTGACCACCAAATGGATTGTAACCCACAGGTTGACAACCGCTGTTCTAGCGCAATGTCTAATACATTATGTCTTATAGAAGATAATGTGACTGGTACACAGCTATAATGTTAGAGTTCTGGATATCGAGGCAACTAAAAAGTCCCTATTACTGTTTTTTTGTTGTTGTTGTCTGAGCACTCTACTTTCTAGTAGTTTGAACTTTAAAAGGCCTTCTGTTCTCTGTGCTTCATTTCTCTCTGCTGTATAGAGCATCAGGATATTTGGCCACAGAGCTTCAATTCCCTGTTGTATGAGGAGACAGAGAGAAATGCCCAGAAGTCTTAAAAGTAACAAGGGAACAGTGTGCCATGCACCTATCCTGATGCTAGCAATCAGACATGGCCTTGATGCAGGTTGGATGCCCATCTTTTAGTTTCTGCTTGGAAATGGAGTTTATTTCTTTTGAAGGCTCTTTTCAACCACGAGACCTGGGTTTGGTAAGTGGGAACTCTAATGAAGGTTAGAGGTACTGAGCATGTGAGAAAGGAAAAGCGACCAGAGTCAAGTGGAAAAACCATGCAGTGAGCGCCTCTTCCCAGGAGCTCTGGAAGGTTACAATGCCAGAGTTGAATAGCTCTTTGAAATACTTCACTAAATTACTCTGTTGGGTACCCCTTATTAAGTAATCTGCTTCAGAAAGTTCTTTATTCCACAGACTGGCAAAACCTCACCATTTCATTATGCTGGGGGCTTGGTGCTGTCTCTTTTGAGAGATTTGTCTGCCTGGAGAGTGGTCTGTATTACCTTTCTTGTTGGGCCTTGATAAGTGTCCCCATATGAGGGGAAAACAATTTGTGCAACTCTTCCAGTCAATTGGAGGTAAAACCGTGGGACCGAACAAAGACCAGTTTCATCCCACAGCGCCAATTTGCCCTTATCAAGTGCAACAGAGAAAATGTGGTGGTGGTGGTGTGCATTGCCATGAGAATAGGAAAGCACTCTAACAAGATGAGAAAACAGTTATTGGACTCGTTTTATCAACTGAGAGCTAGCTCTGTGGTAATTTTCAGACAATTATGCTATGTTAGGATTGCCTTGCCATATGGCAAGACATTGATCATTTTGCTTCGATGTTAATTTAAAAGGTTGTGTGAATGTTTGCTTGTTTTGTTAATAAAATTTTCATTTTGCTGTTCTGAGTCTATCATGGAATGTGTGAGCACTGACAGATTTTTTTTTATTAAAAATCATTAGCGTTTGTACAATAAGAATCTACTGCATGAATCCAATATGTTAGAACTTTTAAAGAAACTTATGGGAGGAGATGCCCTTGGTCTTGCGAAGATCGTATGCCCCAGTACAGGGGAATGCCAGTGTCAGGAAGCAAGAGTGGGTGTGTTGGGAAGCAGGGCAGAGAGAGGGTATAGGGGGCTTTGTGGATAGCATTTGAAATGTAAATGAAGAAAATATCTAATAAAGAAAAAAAAGAAAAAGAAAAAAGAAACTTGAGGAATCTCAAAGTGCCATTGTCACATCCCCTAACAAGAAAGGATCTCAGAGGCTGAATATTTCCTAATTTGCTGGTTCCAAGGTCAAAGCAGTAAGGTTAGTATCCAGTAGGTCATCCATCACTTCAGAATCATCTTCTGCTGATATGTATTTCTGTGCAGGGACTCTGACCTTTCTAAAAGGATTTCTAGTAGGGATCCTGTGGCAAGCTACAGAACACATACTCAGTATCTCTGCCAAGCCAGTAGGAAGTATAGCTGAAACCATAAGATAAAGTCCAGCTCATCTTCTGAGTCCTGACACAAGTGAATATGTGTACAAGAAACCCACCAATGGTATGTAAAGAAGTTATATTGAGGCTAAATCACACACTAAGATATGTCGTTAGTACATCATGCTTCACAGAACTTGCAGGAGTTTGTGTTAGCACCTAAGTCTCCTGAAGGGAATGGAGTATGCAATTAGGGATTTTCATCCCTGGACTTGACCAAGCAGCCTCACTGACAACTGCCTTTAGAAACTGGGCTTTCCTGGATAGTTTCCTCATTGGCAAGGAAGTCCCTTGTAGGATATAATGTTTAAAGCACAGACTTGGATCCAATCCATTCTCTTTTTAAACATGCAAACCCCCAAACTTACAGAAATGAAATAGCTCACAAAAGAGGAAAAAAAAATCTTTGTCCGGTGGGGACATCTTATTTTGCCACTCTCAGTTCCTTTGACAGAGTTACCCCACCAAGAAGAAGACCTCATCTATAGATGTTTAGATGCGATTAACTCTACATTTCAGATGATTTTGGAAGCTGGGGGTGTACAATAGATGGGAAATATATGATTTTCTACAAAAGAGTCTGGAACTTGGGGTAGAAGATGTCTAAGTATTGGTAAAAAATGTTCTAGAGACATTGTTACTCACATTTGAGTCTTTGTTTTATACTATTTGATAATTAATATCAAAACTTGTTGTTTGTTACCACTGTCTCTGTGTTAATTGCTATAGTTTTGCCCATAGCAAATCATTTTGCACCATTGGAAAAATATCTTTTTAGAATGTAAATCTGAGTGTGTGACTCACCAGCATGAAACCTGCTTTACATATGGGGTGGTAAACACTAACTCACACCTAATGCCCTCTAGCTTGACATCCTATAGTTCCTCCCTGGATGAACATGTTCTGACTGTAACATTTATGTTTCCCTCCACAGTTCTATCCTTACATTTTGCATAGACTCCTCAGTATGATAAATCCCCTTTGTTTGCAAGATGTTATGCCTCTTCAACTGGAAAATATATGCTTCATGACTTCCCTTAAGAACCACCTACATCAAAAGCATTCTTTAAAATAATCATCCATCATGGGTTAGATAATAGTCTCTAAGATTTGTTTATCCAGAACTTGCTATATTCGATCTGAATCCACACCCATGACTGCATCTCCAGATAGTGAGTTCTTTTTTTTTTTTTTTTTTTAGAGCAGGACTTATTTTATATTTTTCTCAATTCCTATAAAATCTTCCAAATGGACTGCTTATGTGTAAGATGATCAAAAAATGTTTGTTGAACTTAAACATTTCAATTTTTTATTTAAGTTATTAGCTGAACCTCTTTGGCTAGAAGAATGTTTAAGTCCCTATAAATGGAAGCCAAATTGTGGATTCAGTAAGGGTATGACATAGGATTTTGTAATTTAGGATAGAAGGTTCAGTGGGGACATCACAGCTCCCTTCTCTTTGGGAGCACGATTCTCTCATGCTTAAGCGCCTTCTGAATTCCTTCTCTGATGTTTCTCTGAGGCTCACCTTTGTTACCTGCAAATATAGGTGGAAGTACTGGTTCTCACTATAGCTCAGTTTCAGGGTAGCACACCAGCTCCATGCAAAACTACTGAATCCCAATTCAAAAGAGAAATTGATTTTGAAATGTTATCCAATGGTGGTTAGTGGCGTGCTCAGCTACAAATGAGACAGCTATATCATACCCATTTCACAAAGGGCTCAGGCATGATTTTCAGCAGAAGTCAGGAGGACTAAAAGAGTGAGAAGAAAGTTAAGGAAGAGCTGAACAAACAGTGTCTTCTGGAAATTATATAGCCATGTACCCATGAATTCACAACAGCTATGGTTACTTGCATAAAAACAAGGCAGTCAGCATTCTAGGATAGAAGGGGAACCATAAAACCCGACCTATGGCTCAGAAGCTACCTGCAGGTGATGGCTTCAGAGAAATGGTCAGTTTTCTTTAAGAGTGTGGTTCCTCAGTAAGATGAGACCCTACATGTTAGTATAAGAACTCTACAAATTGGATTCTATGGTGTGTGTGTATATCTATCTCTGTGTGTGTGCAGGCATGCATGCATGCATATGTATGTATGTGTGTATGTGTGTATGTATGTATGTATGTGTGTATGTATGTATGTATGTATGTATGTATATGTATGTATGTATGTATGTATGTATGTATGTATGTATACAAAGTAGGAAAGGTGGGTTAGAGCTAAGAGACTGGGGTAAGGAAAAAATGGACATGAAAAAAGTACAATTTATGCATGTATGGAATTCTTGAGGAATTAGTAAAAGCATTTTATTAAAAGAAAGAAGAAAGGGTCTATGTTCAAGGATAACTCACATACAATTCAAAATTATTAAACACTTTCTTTTCAAAGCAAATGAATAAGTAAATCCATTAAGGAACAACAACTCAGCGTATGGGAGGGTAGTAGAGACTAATGCAAATCCTACATCTACCCATCCAATATGTCATCTCAAAGAGCAGAGTTTGTGAGTTGCCCAGAGATCTTAAAAGTTACAGTCCTAAAGGTGAAGAATCAACTTTATTAGGCACCTCATTTCCTGCTGCTAGTCCATAAATTCCCCACAGAATATTGGTTTCACAGGACTTCCACAGTGGGGAGGAGATAAACAGAATGCTCCAGTCCAGGAAGTTTGAAAAACGCTCAGTTAAAAAACTTCAGATCATGCGTTTGTTACCACCAAACTTCCCAATGACTTCAGCATGCAAATGTGATTAATGGAATGGAAAAAAAAAAAAGAGGCCACCAATTACTGGAGTCTCTGCATCTGTATGGCCAGGGAAACATTCTCCCCAAGATCCATCTCGAAGCAGTGGAGTTCTATGAAATATTCTTGTAGAACACTGAAGTAGTCTAATGCTAATTATCACATCTAAATGGCAATGAATATGTTATACACCACCACTTGGTAGGAATGCTGCTTCCTGGACTGTATTTAGGAGTCTTTCAGGGACTATAAATTCCTTCCCTTCTCTTTTCTCTTCCCAGTAGGTATGAATCTTGATTTCCCCAGTGACCATTGTTCCCGTGGAATTTTCTTTCTTCATTTCATTTTAGGCTTAATTAAATGGCTGCTATGGCTTTTAACAGATTCAACTTAGGATGTACACACAAGCTCTTCATGAATAGTTGTTTCAGCAAGTGGAAATAGGCTGGTAAAACAAAAGCAACAGTTGTTCCCAAGGTCACAGCACAACATGTTTCTATGATGTCTATGCTACTGATAGAAGCAGAATCATTTTATCTGTTTTTCTCTGAAGTATTTTCTGGGCTGTAGGCCCTGGTCTGGCAGCCTATTGTAGATACCTAAATAAGTAAAATCAGAATTTTACTTCAAGTAGCTCAAATTTTAGTGGAAGAAACACCTGTCTCATATCAGGGGATAACTTTGGAATGGCATCAATGCTTAGCTGATGCAAATACACACTTGATGCAGATGAAGGCAGAATTTACAAGTAATGTTTTAGGAAACATTCACTCAAAAGAACTGGGAGCTAGTTTTGATGAAAGGGTTAGTATTCTTGAGGAAATTAGGAAAACATTTATACATGAGCAAAAAGAAGGGTCAAGAAAATCAAGAGGTTTGCTAATGATTGATTGACAAGCTGAAACCATGAGTCAAGGGTTGGGCATTTAGGACCCATAGCCAGTGGATTAGTAGACAATCAGTGGAGAAGATAGAGAAGAAAAAAATTTCATTAAAATATGATAAAATAAAACAAAAAAAAACCCTCTCAGATAGTCAGCAGAAATTCTTTAAAAATGCTAATGTCATTGGTTCAAGTTTATGCTTCCATACCAGGGTCTTGAGTAGACATAATAGGGCCCCAAAACTGATAATATGAGATAGCATACAGTATTTCCATTACTTTCAAGAAAAAAACAGATTTACTTCTTTGAAATTGTGTAAGCTACCATTATTCTATGAATGAGCATATTTTTAGGAAAAATACTTCAAAACTAAAGAATAAAACAATAAATAGGAAGTCAAAGGCATCTTTGGCTGACAATTGGTTTGTAAACAGTTGTACTGGACTTTCCTTCAAGAAAAAAATCCACTGGGAATAAGGAGACCTGTGATTCATAGTGAATTGCAAGACTAAGCCACTGTGGCACATTGCAGCTATCACTCTGCTCTGTGACTGCCTGGAGTTAGGGGCTCAGTGTTTGATTAAAAGATCCTGTGAGTGATTTCAGAGAACCCAAGTCTATGCAATGCACAATGAGGCTTGACAGACACTTACCACTGTGTCTCCTTACCACACTGGCAATGCACATGTTCCATGCGGGAGTTCTTCTGAATGGAAGCTACTTGGTGTCTGTATTGACATAACTAGCCAAGGATAGGGAAGAGGAAAGAATCAGGTAAGAGTAGAACACTATGCTGTCATCTTTCCAAATACGAAAATCAGGATTGAAATCAGGATTCATCTTCTGAGGCCCCCTTTTCCCTTCTAGAGATGCTATGCTTGACAAATGCACTTCCCTTGTTGGTTATATTTCTGTATAAATTTCATGACTGCATCATGCACATAGATGTAGACTCAACCATGACCCTGAGTCTGGTAAATTCTTCACTCCTATGGGGACCTGGATTTAAGGACACACTGAAAATGAGTGGAAGGTGTTAGCATGTCATGACTTGCCCTGGGGTTACCACATAGCAAGACTTAGGTGTCAGTAGGCATTCCATTCTTACAGCTCACATAACCCTATGCCAGAGACTGGATGCAGAGTCCAGCACACTGCAGCCTTGAGAATATCTTTGTCTCTCCTAGGCGACAGTGAATGGAGTTCCAGAAAGCCCAGCCCTACTCAAATTGCTGGCCTACAGAAGCAATGAGATAATAAAAGCTTGCTGGAAATGGCTAAATTTAGGATAATTTAATACAAAGCAATATACAATTAGCACGCAAGCATCTCCTGAATAGTTATATCCCTGAGATGAAAATCTTCAACATATTTTCGGCAATAAATATGCTAATTAAAGGAAAATGCATATTTTAAATATATAAGAACAAAGTACACAATGTGTATACGAAATTGTAAAAGAAAGAAAACTAAAATTTATAAGACAGCAATGCCAAGTTATGTAAATAGGAGGTTGGTGTGCAAGGCTCAAAAGCCATCTCATAGAGTACTAGAGACCTCTTTATTAGTGTTGCTTACTAACTTCACTAACATCAGTTCATTGAGAGGTATGGACTTTCCATTCACCTTGTGTCAGCTTTGTGATACTTTCAGAATTCCACAAATGTTCTGAAGAACGATTTCTTTGGTTGTACAACAGGCAAAATATTGTCATCTTCGGATAATTTTCCAAATATAAGTGAACCAGGACACCAGCTGAGAGCCAGTGTCTTCTGTAACTTACAAGCAAGATACATCTGTGAAGCCTCAGCAATAGAGATGAGTAAGCATAACCTTGCACAATAACAGCACCAGTTGACCTGCCACTGTGGAAGGGGTAAGTCTCATGAGGCCCTGTGCCTAACTAAAGACCTATAGAACTGCTGAAAGAATGAGGATTTGTCTTTTACAGGGATAAGTCTCCTAGTAGGTTACACAACACTGAGTGGTCAGCCCTAAAATCATGTATATATGAGAAACCCTAAATCAACTTAGTAGGTCATATATTGATATGCATGCATGCATACATAAATACATACATACATACATGAAATACACACATATATATGCATATATACATAACAATTAAAGTGGAAGAGATCACAAATTTAAAAGGGAATAGAGGGGGCCATAGAAGTAATTAGAGATGGGAGGGTATGGGGTGAATATCTTGTAAACACAGTACTTATATATGAAAGTCACAAAATAATTATACAATGGGAAGAAAAGGAAGAAAAAGATTTACTGTGAAAGCCCTCAGTGATGACAATGACGATGGCAGTGCTGTTGAAATTTTGATCCCTGATTGTGGACCAAGTGTTGTGTGAAGTGATTTTGTGCTCTTGAAATCCGCACACTGCCCACAATGCACCTCCATGGAATGGTTCCTGGAGGGCTCTTTTACTTGCTGAAGATCATACAGTTATTTGGTAGTGACAGAGTAAGAGTTCAAATAAAGCTCTTCACTATTGCCCAGCTCCCCTCTTCTTGTCAGTGCTGCATAAAAATGAGACCTGGTGGCTTTCCTGCAGCATGCTTTAAAGTGCATTGGAATGCTTATTTGTCTCAGCCAGGTTCAAGGCTGTCTATGGGATCAATCAGAGTTTGCTAAGGGGCTGTGGTCAGGACCCCATTTCTCTAGGTTCATAACAACTCATCAAACACCATTCCAGGTCAGCTGGGGCTGCCTGTCTGTAGTAATGACAAAAATCCATGGCTTCAGTTTCTTAATTAACTAAATACAATGAAGTCTATAAATTGATCAGAGCAGGATCTCCTATGGAATTAATTAGAAAATTGTGAGGAAGGACTTGATGATTAACCCAAACTTCATAAGCCTACTGAGAATTCTTCAGAAGTCCCAAATAAAACACAGTTCTACTTTAAAAATCAATTTAGCATGTGGTACTTCTTCCTGCCCGAGAGAAACTGTCTGCAGACAAATAAGAGAGGGGCATGAACTGGGAGATGAAGGCATATCCATGGGAGTAGTCCAAGGGGCTGGAGCCCTTTACGTTTCTGCTCTTGACACACTGGAGATGATAATTGCCCCATAATGGCACTTCTATTACATTGGTTAAGCCTATGCCTTGGTGACAGTGCATTTAAAAGCACAACTAGAACAAAATGCAATTAACTATTTTATTTTGTGTTCATAAATGCAAATTAGAGAGCTGATATAATTATGTCAAAAACAGAGGTTAATAAGTAGCCGTTGGGCTATAATTATCTGTCTGCTCCTAGAGAAAGGAGATTTGGAGTCTACATTAACAGGGTAAGAGGAGAGGGCTATGTGTCAGTCACAGGCTTCTAGGTTTATGTTTGTTTTCTAAGTGAATCTGGTGATCTCTGCCCCAAGAAAGTCTCTTCTTGCAGGTAGGAACTCAAGACTCAGAACAAAGTCATGTGTCTAAATCCACAATAAGTACCCCTGGATCCTACCTGGCATGTGCTGTCACTCCAAAGTTCTCAGCCCTTTCCTTTCCTTCATCTTGTTTTATCCTTATTTGGGCTTTAGGATATATAATTTCAGGATGTAGTAGTATCTGGATTCAGATACAGATATAAGAAAAATTATTAAAGTTTATTTTTGTATCATGTAATCTTAACTAAGAATATACCTCACCAGTGAAGGTTAACTAACAAAAATCATAAGCTGTGTAAATAAGCAAATTAGCTGATGTTCATAATTTGAATTATCTACCAATAATTCAAAACACCAACCTACAAGCTTGCTAATATGTAGTCTTCAAAATTAGGAACTATCACAATCAATTTGTGGTTGGGAGAACATAGTTAATTGTGGTATATTACTATGTTGGAGTATTGAACAATGGATGAAAACAGTGTACTCTAAATGCACCTTTATAATTTTACATATAATAAGAAAATCTATTTAACAAGAAAATTTTGAAGGGAACCAATCCAAGACTTTATGGGACTTTACATCAAGACTCTGCCCAGCTTCACAGTTTTTTACTTTTACACTGAAACCCTTATGCTTTAAGAAGAAAGTACAGTCGAGCCCCAGGCTACCTTGCCAGCAGAGTCTTGCCCAACACCCGCAAGGGCCCACACGGGACTCCCCACGGGATCCTAAGACCTCTGGTGAGTGGAACACAGCGCCTGCCCCAATCCAATCTCGCGGAACCTGAGACTGCGGTACATAGGGAAGCAGGCTACCCGGGCCTGATCTGGGGCACAAGTCCCTTCTGCTCGACTCGAGCCCTGGGCTACCTTGCCAGCAGAGTCTTGCCCAACACCCGCAAGGGCCCACACGGGACTCCCCACGGGATCCTAAGACCTCTGGTGAGTGGAACACAGTGCCTGCCCCAATCCAATCGTGCAGAACCTGAGACTGCGGTACATAGGGAAGCAGGCTACCCGGGCTTGATCTGGGGCACAAACCCCTTCCACTCCACTCGAGCCCAGGGCTACCTTGCCAGCTGAGTCGCCTGACACCCGCAAGGGCCCACACAGGATTCCACACGTGATCCTAAGACCTCTAGTGAGTGGAACACAACTTCTGCCAGGAGTCTGGTTCGAACACCAGATATCTGGGTACCTGCCTTGCAAGAAGAGAGCTTGCCTGCAGAGAATACTCTGCCCACTGAAACTAAGGAGAGTGCTACCCTCCAGGCCTGCTTATAGAGGCTAACAGAGTCACCTGAAGAACAAGCTCTTAACAGTGACAACTAAAACAGCTAGCTTCAGAGATTACCAGATGGCGAAAGGCAAACGTAAGAAATCCTACTAACAGAAATCAAGACCACTCACCATCATCAGAACGCAGCACTCCCACCCCACCTAGTCCTGGGCACCCCAACACAACCGAAAATCTAGACCCAGATTTAAAAACATTTCTCATGATGATGATAGAGGACATCAAGAAGGACTTTCATAAGTCACTTAAAGAATTACAGGAGAGCACTGCTAAAGAGTTACAGGCCCTTAAAGAAAAGCAGGAAAACACAGCCAAACAGGTAGAAATCATTAAAGAAAAACAGGAAAACACATCCAAACAGGTGATGGAAATGAACAAAACCATACTAGAACTAAAAGGGGAAGTAGACACAATAAAGAAAACCCAAAGCGAGGCAACGCTGGAGATAGAAACCCTAGGAAAGAGATCTGGAACCATAGATGCGAGCATCAGCAACAGAATACAAGAAATGGAAGAGAGAATCTCAGGTGCAGAAGATTCCATAGAGAACATCGACACAACAGTCAAAGAAAATACAAAATGCAAAAGGATCCTAACTCAAAACATCCAGGTAATCCAGGACACAATGAGAAGACCAAACCTACGGATAATAGGAATTGATGAGAATGAAGATTTTCAACTTAAAGGGCCAGCTAATATCTTCAACAAAATAATAGAAGAAAACTTCCCAAACATAAAAAAAGAGATGCCCATGATCATACAAGAAGCATACAGAACTCCAAATAGACTGGACCAGAAAAGAAATTCCTCCCGACACATAATAATCAGAACAACAAATGCACTAAATAAAGATAGAATATTAAAAGCAGTAAGGGAGAAAGGTCAAGTAACATATAAAGGAAGGCCTATCAGAATTACACCAGACTTTTCAACAGAGACTATGAAAGCCAGAAGAGCCTGGACAGATGTTATACAGACACTAAGAGAACACAAATGCCAGCCCAGGCTACTATACCCGGCCAAACTCTCAATTACCATAGATGGAGAAACCAAAGTATTCCACGACAAAACCAAATTCACACAATATCTTTCCACGAATCCAGCCCTTCAAAGGATAATAACAGAAAAGAAGCAATACAAGGACGGAAATCAGGCCCTAGAACAAGCAAGAAAGTAATCCCTCAACAAACCAAAAAGAAGACAGCCACAAGAACAGAATGCCAACTGTAACAACAAAAATAAAAGGGAGCAACAATTACTTTTCCTTAATATCTCTTAATATCAATGGACTCAATTCCCCAATAAAAAGACATAGACTAACAGACTGGCTACATAAACAGGACCCAACATTCTGCTGCTTACAGGAAACCCATCTCAGGGAAAAAGACAGACACTACCTCAGAGTGAAAGGCTGGAAAACAATTTTCCAAGCAAATGGACTGAAGAAACAAGCTGGAGTAGCCATTTTAATATCGGATAAAATCGACTTCCAACCCAAAGTTATCAAAAAAGACAAGGAGGGACACTTCATACTCATCAAAGGTAAAATCCTCCAAGAGGAACTCTCAATTCGGAATATCTACGCACCAAATGCAAGGGCAGCCACATTCATTAGAGACACTTTAGTAAAGCTCAAAGCATACATTGCACCTCACACAATAATAGTGGGAGACTTCAACACACCACTTTCTTCAAAGGACAGATCGTGGAAACAGAAACTAAACAGGGACACAGTGAAACTAACAGAAGTTATGAAACAAATGGACCTGACAGATATCTACAGAACATTTTATCCTAAAACAAAAGGATATACCTTCTCAGCACCTCACGGGACCTTCTCCAAAATTGACCATATAATTGGTCACAAAACAGGCCTCAATAGATACAAAAATATTGAAATTGTCCCATGTATCCTATCAGACCACCATGGCCTAAGACTGATCTTCAATAACAACATAAATAATGGAAAGCCAACATTCACGTGGAAACTGAATAACACTCTTCTCAATGATACCTTGGTCAAGGAAGGAATAAAGAAAGAAATTAAAGACTTTTTAGAGTTTAATGAAAATGAAGCCACAACGTACCCAAACCTATGGGACACAATGAAAGCATTTCTAAGAGGGAAACTCATAGCGCTGAGTGCCTCCAAGAAGAAACGGGAGACAGCACATACTAGCAGCTTGACAACACATCTAAAAGCCCTAGAAAAAAAGGAAGCAAATTCACCCAAGAGGAGTAGACGGCAGGAAATAATCAAACTCAGGGGTGAAATCAACCAAGTGGAAACAAGAAGAACTATTCAAAGAATTAACCAAACGAGGAGTTGGTTCTTTGAGAAAATCAACAAGATAGATAAACCCTTAGCTAGACTCACTAAAGGGCACAGGGACAAAATCCTAATTAACAAAATCAGAAATGAAAAGGGAGACATAACAACAGATCCTGAAGAAATCCAAAACACCATCAGATCCTTCTACAAAAGGCTATACTCAACAAAACTGGAAAACCTGGACGAAATGGACAAATTTCTGGACAGATACCAGGTACCAAAGTTGAATCAGGATCAAGTTGATTTCTAAACAGCCCCATATCACCTAAAGAAATAGAAGCAGTTATTAATAGTCTCCCAACCAAAAAAAGCCCAGGACCAGATGGGTTTAGTGCAGAGTTCTATCAGACCTTCAAAGAAGATCTAATTCCAATTCTGCACAAACTATTTCACAAAATAGAAGTAGAAGGTACTCTACCCAACTCATTTTATGAAGCCACTATTACTCTGATACCTAAACCACAGAAAGATCCAACAAAGATAGAGAACTTCAGACCAATTTCTCTTATGAATATCGATGCAAAAATCCTCAATAAAATTCTCGCTAACCGAATCCAAGAACACATTAAAGCAATCATCCATCCTGACCAAGTAGGTTTTATTCCAGGGATGCAGGGATGGTTTAATATACGAAAATCCATCAATGTAATCCATTATATAAACAAACTCAAAGACAAAAACCACATGATCATCTCATTAGATGCAGAAAAAGCATTTGACAAGATCCAACACCCATTCATGATAAAAGTGTTGGAAAGATCAGGAATTCAAGGCCCATACCTAAACATGATAAAAGCAATCTACAGCAAACCAGTAGCCAACATCAAAGTAAATGGAGAGAAGCTGGAAGCAATCCCACTAAAATCAGGGACTAGACAAGGCTGCCCACTTTCTCCCTACCTTTTCAACATAGTACTTGAAGTATTAGCCAGAGCAATTCGACAACAAAAGGAGATCAAGGGGATACAAATTGGAAAAGAGGAAGTCAAAATATCACTTTTTGCAGATGATATGATAGTATATATAAGTGACCCCAAAAATTCCACCAGAGAACTCCTAAACCTGATAAACAGCTTCGGTGAAGTAGCTGGATATAAAATAAACTCAAACAAGTCAATGGCCTTTCTCTACACAAAGAATAAACAGGCTGAGAAAGAAATTAGGGAAACAACACCCTTCTCAATAGTCACAAATAATATAAAATATCTTGGCGTGACTCTAACTAAGGAAGTGAAAGATCTGTATGATAAAAACTTCAAATCTCTGAAGAAAGAAATTAAGGAAGATCTCAGAAGATGGAAAGATCTCCCATGCTCATGGATTGGCAGGATCAACATTGTAAAAATGGCTATCTTGCCAAAAGCAATCTACAGATTCAATGCAATCCCCATCAAAATTCCAACTCAATTCTTCAACGAATTGGAAGGAGCAATTTGCAAATTTGTCTGGAATAACAAAAAACCTAGGATAGCAAAAAGTCTTCTCAAGGATAAAAGAACTTCTGGCGGAATCACCATGCCAGACCTAAAGCTTTACTACAGAGCAATTGTGATAAAAACTGCATGGTACTGGTATAGAGACAGACAAGTAGACCAATGGAATAGAATTGAAGACCCAGAAATGAACCCACACACCTATGGTCACTTGATCTTCGACAAGGGAGCTAAAACCATCCAGTGGAAGAAAGACAGCATTTTCAACAATTGGTGCTGGCACAACTGGTTGTTATCGTGTAGAAGAATGCGAATCGATCCATACTTATCTCCTTGTACTAAGGTCAAATCTAAGTGGATCAAGGAACTTCACATAAAACCAGAGACACTGAAACTTATAGAGGAGAAAGTGGGGAAAAGCCTTGAAGATATGGGCACAGGGGAAAAATTCCTGAACAGAACAGCAATGGCTTGTGCTGTAAGATCGAGAATTGACAAATGGGACCTAATGAAACTCCAAAGTTTCTGCAAGGCAAAAGACACTGTCAATAAGACAAAGAGACCACCAACAGATTGGGAAAGGATCTTTACCTATCCTAAATCAGATAGGGGACTAATATCCAACATATATAAAGAACTCAAGAAGGTGGACTTCAGAAAATCAAATAACCCCATTAAAAAATGGGGCTCAGAACTGAACAAAGAATTCTCACCTGAGGAATACCGAATGGCAGAGAAGCACTTGAAAAAATGTTCAACATCCTTAATCATCAGGGAAATGCAAATCAAAACAACCCTGAGATTCCACCTCACACCAGTCAGAATGGCTAAGATCAAAAATTCAGGTGACAGCAGATGCTGGCGTGGATGTGGAGAAAGAGGAACACTCCTCCATTGTTGGTGGGAGTGCAGGCTTGTACAACCACTCTGGAAATCAGTCTGGCGGTTCCTCAGAAAACTGGACATAGTACTACCGGAGGATCCAGCAATACCTCTCCTGGGCATATATCCAGAAGATGCCCCAACTGGTAAGAAGGACACATGCTCCACTATGTTCATAGCAGCCTTATTTATAATAGCCAGAAGCTGGAAAGAACCTAGATGCCCCTCAACAGAGGAATGGATACAGAAAATGTGGTACATCTACACAATGGAGTACTACTCAGCTATTAAAAAGAATGAATTTATGAAATTCCTAGCCAAATGGATGGACCTGGAGGGCATCATCCTGAGTGAGGTAACACATTCACAAAGAAACTCACACAATATGTACTCACTGATAAGTGGATATTAACCCCAATCCTAGGATACCCAAGATATAAGATATAATTTGCTAAACACATGAAACTCAAGAAGAATGAAGACTGAAGTGTGGACACTATGCTCCTCCTTAGATTTGGGAACAAAACACCCATGGAAGGAGTTACAGAGACAAAGTTTGGAGCTGAGATGAAAGGATGGACCATGTAGAGACTGCCATATCCAGGGATCCACCCCATAATCAGCATCCAAACGCTGACACCATTGCATACACTAGCAAGATTTTATTGAAAGGACCCAGATGTAGCTGTCTCTTGTGAGACTGTGCCGGGGCCTAGCAAACACAGAAGTGGATGTTCACAGTCAGCTATTGGATGGATCACAGGGCCCCCAATGGAGGAGCTAGAGAAAGTACCCAAGGAGCTAAAGGGATCTGCAACCCTATAGGTGGAACAACATTATGAACTAACCAGTAGCCCGAAGCTCTTGACTCTAGCTGCATATATATCAAAAGATGGCCTAGTCGGCCATCACTGGAAAGAGAGGCCCATTGGACTTGCAAACTTTATATGCCCCAGTACAGGGGAACACCAGGGCCAAAAAGGGGGAGTGGGTGAGCAGGGGAGTGGGGTGGGTGGATATGGGGGACTTTTGGTATAGCATTGGAAATGTAAATGAGTTAAATACCTAATAAAAAATGGAAAAAAAAAGAAGAAAGTACAATACACATTTTAAAATAATATGCATGCATGACTAACTTGCTCAGTGATTCATACAAGCATGGAGGATGAATCTGAGGCTATCTGCAGCCCAAGCAACAAGCAGACGCCAGACAGTTCCAAAGCCAGTGGTTACTTTTGCTGCCACGGTTTTACTACTGTCACCTGCTGCCTGTCGGTAGCTCATCTTTCTTCATGTGGACTTACATAACACCACATCTGGGTCCATTGTGACTCACCCTGTTCTGACTATGCAGTACACTTCCTGTCATCATGAACCAAAAAAAAAACAAAAAAAACAAAAAAAACAAAAAAACAAAAAAACAAAAAACCAAAAAACAAAACAAAAAACCAAAAAACCAAACAAAACAAAAACCTTATCAGTTTTTATAATTAATCAGAGCCTTCCAGGTGAAGGATGAAAACATAGCATTTAGCACGGGAACTCCAAAGGAGGAGTTAGGGAAGGGACTGAAGGAGCTGAAGAGGTTTGCAACCCCATAGAAAGAACAACAATATCAACTAACAAGACCCAAACCCGAACCCTCCCCACCCCACAGCTCCCAGGGACTAAACAAACAACCAAAGGGTGCCACATGGATCGATCCTTATGCAGCAGAAGTTGTCCTTATCTGATAGCAATTGTAGGAGAGGCCCTTGGTCCCCTGAAGGCTAGATGCCCCAGTGTAGGGGAATGCCATGGCAGTGAGGTGAGAGTGGATGGGTCGTTAGGGGAGCACCCTCATAGAAGCAGGGGGTTGGGGGGGTGGGATAGTGAGTTTGCAGAGGGGAAACCAGAAAAGGGGATAACATTTGAAATGTAAATAAATAAAATATCCAATAAAAAATAATAAATAAAGAAAAGAAGATGTGACTGTCGAGTGTGACTCAGGCAAGCCTAGACACATTCAGTGCAATGGCCACTGGGACAGAGGGAAACACACACAGAATGATCTCAGTTTCCTGTAGGGCTGCTGAGTCCTAGGCAAGAATAATTGCTGGGGGACCTGGCCTCGTGAATGTCCCATCATATATTTGCCTTTTCCTAGCATTTGAGCATGCCAATCCCTTTATACTTCCTCACTCTCAACCTTATCTTCCATAAAAGGAGAGATGATTTGTCTTCCTTCTAAGGTGTCTGGGCTTTGCTCTCCTTCACTGCATTGCTATTCTCTGATTCAAAGGAACCACTACTTTGTTCCATAAATGTAGCTGAGCATCCATCTTTTTGATACCTGAGTTCTGTAGTCTGCTGTAATTCTGATACCAACAGGGGAAGTCAGGCTGCTATCTGCTTCTCTGTATTCCCCCTTCTGTTAATGGTAAACAGTTATGGGCCATCTACCCAGGGTCAGGCCTAGTGTCAGCATTATTCAAAGCATGGGCATCTTTCATTTTTATTATCATCTATTTATCATACAAACTAATAGGCTTCATTATGACATTTCATAGACATGTGTAACATACTTTACTCCTCTTCAACTTCCTGTTATCTGTTTTCCTCCCATTATTGCCCTCCCTCTACCTCTAAACTATTCTCCTATATGCATCATATTTTATTAATGAATATCTAATACTAATTATTATTGCTTATATACTAATGTAAATATATAACTGTAACATACTGAGCCCATGTACTATTGCTCATGGATATATATATATATATATATATATATATATATATATATATACATATATATATATATATATATGACTTAGGGCTAAGCACTTCAGATTAGATAATTATACAGTAGTAGGCTTATCCCAATGAAAGATGGATTGTCTCTGTCTGCAGTTATTGATTGCCTATGGCTTCACATTTTGTAGTGGGGCCTTTTGGGATTTCCCCCTTCTATATTGGTATCACAATGTGTATTAGCATTGTCCAGGTCTTGTTTATACCACAGTAGTGATGAGATTGCATAAGTACAACCACCCCGTGCTATACAGAAGACACAGTCTTTCAGCAGACACTTTAATTCTTATAATCTTTTTTAGTATGACTTTGAAACTTTGTTTTACATATAACAATAGTAAGGCACAACAGAGGTCAAGAGCCAACTGAAACACTTAGCCAGCAAGACTTGGAGCTTAGAGTCAGACAGTGTGTCTTCAGCAATGACACAATCCTGCTTCTTGATGTTTTAAATGTAATTTTCCTTACAGTGGAGAATAAATGCACATCTCAAAATGAAACGTATTCAGGTAATTAGTTACTGCTTGGATATTCAGTTGCTCTGTAACCTCAAGAGAAAAAGAGATTGTGCCTTAGCCTTCTTACCTGTAAACCTGAGATCTTGATACTCACTTCTCTGAATCATTTATGTGCATGAAAAGCCATAGCAATAGCTATATAAATTTCCTGTGAAGGTATGTGAAACAAATAAAAGATTCAAATGGCATGCATTCCATGAGATAGAAGGAAGTTCTGCCAGAGCACTGATTACTGCTTTATAGTGCTTTCCCTCCATTCATTAGGCCCATTGTATACACTATCTCCAGTTTCTATGAAAACAGAATCCTGAAAGAGGGGAGGATGGCAGGTCAAAGAAATTCAACAACTCCTTGGGTTTATGGAAAGTGCCTCCAAAGCCTTGCACCCAACAAATCTCATGCAACTCTTCACTCTCACTATCAGCTAATTTGTTCTTCCACTCATTGATAACAGGCACACTGCAAGTCTACAAATCTCTCTAGGCTAAGGACTAGTCACTTATTATCCAGAGACTTCCATTTTTGCTAGCATTTTTTATAGCACATGTGAAGGGGAAATCAGAGTGTGAGTGAGGCAGTGAGTAAGCACATTGGGGATAGACTCACCACCTTTTAATTCTGCCTAATCGCTTGATAAGCAAAGGGCTGTGTTCTAAGTTGTGCATCAACATTGATGGACCACTCCATCAGAAATTCTGTTAGCAATGAAATCCTTTAGCTCCAATCCAGAAGGTCCCCAATTCACACATGCAAGGCTTCTGCCTGGCTTTGCAGAGTTAGACTCTCTTCTTATTCATGCTGGCTCTGAACTCCTCTGTCTCCTCAAGAATTAATAAAATAGGAAGTCCCATGTATTTAGAAGGAGGAGGAGGAGGAGGAGGAGGAGGAGGAGGAGGAGGAGGAGGAGGGGGAGGGGGAGGGGGAGGAGGAGGAGGAGGAGGAGGAGGAGGAGGGGAGGAGGAGGAGGAGGAGGAGGAGGAGGAGGAGGAGAAAGAGATGAAGAAGAGGAAGAGGAAGAAGAAGAAGAAGAAGAAGAAGAAGAAGAAGAAGAAGAAGAAGAAGAAGAAGAAGAAGAAGAAGAAGAAGAAGATCATCATCCTTGGGGTACATTTATTTACCTCTGCACTCAAGCATGGACATTTTAACATTCTGGGATTCTGGCACCCCATCAGATCAATATAATGTGATCTCTCACATAAAGTCATTTCAAAATGAGGTGCTACGGGCAAAGCAAGCATCTGATCAGATTCTTTGTGGATCAATGATGTTCCCCTTGGGGAAGTGGGATGTACTTGTTTCCAATGTAAGGACAGTACTTAAGTTTATAGGGTGGGCACTCCTGAATGCTAAAATAGGTGGCTTTCCTTCTGAATTTTACAATGTAATGGGTTAAAAAAGAAATGGAACAAGCTCACCATTGCAAGAAGAAATGTCATGGGCAAATTCATGCAAGAGATGGTGCAAGCCATGGAGACAGAACAGAGTGTGTAAGTTGCCTGCTTTGTGTGAAATCCTATGCAGGGATATTGGCATTCTCTCAGTAATTCTGAAAGGTAACTATTTTGATCTCTATTTTATAGAGAGAAACCCCGGCATGTGGAGAATAATGCTCAAAGCTTGATAAAAAAGACTCATGCATTCATTGATAAAGAGTTTGCATTCAGGGTCGGTTGGTATAAGAATACTTTTTCTAGAAAGTTAAATAAGAAAGGCTAGTCTGTTTAAAGCTCTGTTCTCACATACTTGTCTATGGAAGAGGATGGTTTTTGTTCCTTTGTTTCTCAAGTGACAATTTTATAACTTAGAGGCTGGTATGGCCAGGAATTTCTGGAGTTGGGACATCTCATTTTTTTTAATGGTGCTTGAAGCTTTCATTGAGGGCAGAGGAGAGTTTGAGGTCTTGAGATCGAATCTGAGGTCATTACAACTTCTACAACTTAGAGTAGATAGACTGTATCTCTAACCTACCAGCCACTATCCCTTCCTCATTTTATAAAATTCATTTTACATCCTGATTGCTGCCCTTCCCCTCCTGTTCCCCCTTCACACAGTCCCTTTCATCATTTCCCCTGCCTTTATCCTCTGAGAGGGTGAAAGCTCCACTTCCTCTGATATCCAATCATTCAGTCCACATCAAGTCTCTGCAGGGCTAGGTACATCCTCTCAAACTGAGACCAGATAAGGCAGCCCAATTAGGGGAATGGGATTCACAGACATGCAACAGATTCAGAGACAGCCTCTACTCCAGTTGTTGGGGGACCCAAATGAAGACCTAGCTATACATCTGCTACATATGTGTAGGGGGCCTAGGTCCAGCCTATGTATGCTTTTTGGATGGTGGTTCAGTCTCTGAGATCCTGAAGGGTCCAGGTTAGCTGACTCTGTTGGTCCTCCTGTGGAGTTCCTAACTCCTCCAGGGCCCTCAATCCTTTCCCCAATTCTTCCATAAGAGTCCCTGAGCTCCATCCAATGTTCAGTTGTGGATCTTTGTGTCTGTTTTGCTCAATTGCTAGGTAGGTGTTGCCTTTCAGAGGACAATTATCCTAGGCTCCTGTCTGCAAGCATATCAGAGTATCATTAATAGTGTCAGAGATTGGTGCTTACCTATGGGATGGGTCTCACTTTGGACCTATTATTGGATGGCCATTCCCTCAGTCTCTGCTTCATCTTTTTCCCTTGATTTCTTGTAGACAGGATATATTTTGGATTGGAAGTCTTGTGAGTGAGTTGGTGTCCTTATCCCTCAGTTGGCGTTCCTGCCTGGCTACAGGAGGTGGCCTTTTCATATTCTATATCCTTACGACTATGAGTCTCAGCCTAGGTCATCCCCATTGACTCCTAAGGGCCTCACTCATCCCAGGCCTCTGAGAAATCTCTCTTCCAATAGGACAGTGGACTTTCTTAGAAGGAGGAACTGCTGATTACAATCATGACAAGCTACTGTTGATTACTGCTGAATAACTTTTAAAGAGTCACTTAAATGTTAAAATCACTTTTAAATGTTCCACAAAAGTGAGATTCTAGTGAAGGAAGGAGAAAGGAGTGGGCAATACTTCATTGAGTATAGTTACAGGGAAGGATGATGCTCTAAATACTGCAGAAGAATGAGAGGAGAGAGAGAGAGAGAGAGAGAGAGAGAGAGAGAGAGAGAGAGAGAGAGAGAGAGAGAGAGAGAGAGAGAGAGAGAGAGAGAGAGAGAGAGAGAGAGAGAGAGAGAGAGACAGAGAGAGAGAGAGAGAGAGAGAGAGAGAGAGAGAGAGAGAGAGAAAGAAAGAGAGAGAGAGAGGGAAGGAAGGGAAAGGAAAGGAAAGGAAAGGAAAGGAAAGGAAAGGAAAGGAAAGGAAAGGAAAGGAAAGGAAAGGAAAGGAAAAAGGAGGGAGGGAGGGAGGAAGGAAGGAAGGAAGGAAGAAAGGAAGGAAGGAAGGAAGGAAGGAAGAAAGAAAGAAAGAAAGAAAGAAAGAAAGAAAGAAAGAAAGAAAGAAAGAAATAAATTCATGGAAAGGTGAAGGTGATGCTCTCTGCCCAAGTACTTGAAAAAGGAAAGGAAATCCAGACTTGGCTTCCTATCCTATAGCATCTCATCTCAGATCACCTACCTAGCAAACTAGCATCGTATGAGATGTAGTACACAAATTCAGCAGAGTTGGCCTCTGTCAGCTTCCATTCCATCTGGGTATTAAGCACTAAAGGTGTAAACAGATTCTGCATGACATGCCTCATTAAAATTAAATGTCTACTTTAATGGATTTTAAAATCAAGTATATCCTAAGATGAGTGTTCTTGGTGTAGTCTTGTACATAGGAGGACTCCGGAGAATGTGTATTCTGTGACTTACTTGACGGCCTTCATTGATCCAAAGCCTTTTATTTGTTCTCGGTTTTCTCCCTTCACACACATTCTCTACTCCCATCTTGCTACCTCCATTCCTTCTCTCCCTCTCTTGTTTCTTCCCTCCCTGTTTCTTCCATCCTTCTCTCCTCTTCTACTTCTTCTCTGTCTCTTTCTGTCTGTTTGTGTCTCTCTGTATCTGTGTGTCTCACTATTTCTCTTTCTCTGTCTTTCTGTGTATCTACCTACCTATTGATCATCTGTCTATCTATCTATCTATCTATCTATCTATCTATCTATCTATCTATCTATCTACCTATCTATCTACTTATCTACCTACCTATCTATCTCAAACAGACACAAACACACACACACACACACACATACACACACACACCTAACACGCATTTGCCTTAAAGCCTGATGTCTTTTCTGATTTATTTCTCCCACATTCCCATTGTCCCTCTTTCCCATCACTTGTCTTCATTTCAAGCACCAATCTCACCCTGTTTCCAATCCTCACAGAGGTATGAAATGTTCTTTTGCATGTAATGAGGCTTTATAGTTTAAAGAAGAATTTTCACTTTTTTGGATTAATTTTTTGCACAGCAAAATTGAAAGAGAGGTATTCAAACATCCAAGCCTACTTCCTGGGGGCTCTCTACACCCAGATATAAACAGTGAGTAAGATAAAACCTTCCTTCATCATACATGAATAGCCAGCTAAATGTCCAAATTTCAAGTTCTGCACTTGGACTTTTTTTTACTTTTGTGCTGGGAATCTACATTTTACCCACTCAGCAGATCATTATAGTATAACTGGTAGTGCTGAGAGAAATTAAGCTTCAATAAGACAACTGCAACACTGAGGGCTTCAAGGGTCACCTTGGCCTTTGACAAGATGGACTTTTTGGATCAGCAAATTTAGAGTGTCACCTGAGACTATCCATCTAAAAGTTCCTAGATTATGTAAGTATCATTGTTCTGGGTACTGCACTCCGTGTAGTGGGACTTTGTGTCTATTGGTTTACAGTTTGTAGATCATGACTAGTACAGAAGTTGAATGAGTTTCTCACAGTGATAGAACTGGTAACAAATAAGGATGGACTCACAACCATTCATTCTGTCAGACATGGGTATTCCCATGCTTAGTAGACCAGGAAAGAGCGAGAATTTGTATGTTTTGTATTTGACTCAATGGAAACAGGAAAGGAAAAAGGACTTAAGCTTTTGTAGCCTTTGAGAAGTCCATCTCTTGACTCTTCTATCCAGACTAGCCACAAAGCTTCTGTATGAACTCTCTCTACTAACCTGTTCCTAGGGCTATTACACCTTTGTATGTAGCCTATATATTCCCACAAACTTGTGCTGCAATGCTACCTCTGACAATTCCAAGTAGGTGGTTATAGAACTGATGTCATTTGCTAGTTAGAAAGATTGATTCATTGATTGCTAGTTAGAAAGATTGATTCATTGGTTGGTGGTTTAGTCCCTGGGAGCTTTGGGGGTACTGGTTGGTTCATATTGTTGTTTCTCCCATGGGGCTGTAAACCCCTTCAGCTCCTTAGGTCCTTTTGCTAGCTCCTCCATTGGGTACCCGGTGCTTAGTCCAATGGATGGTTTCTGCATTTGTCAGGCACTGGCAGAGCCTCTCAGGAGACAGCTATATCAATGAACCAAAGAGTACCCAAGGAGGAACTCAAGGCTTCAGCCATATTTATAGCAGAGGATGGCCTTGTTGGACATCATTGAGAGGAGAGGCCCTTGGCCTTGTGAAGGCTCTATGCCCCATTGTAGGGGAATGCCAGGACAGGGAAGTGGGAGTGGGTGGGTTAGTGAACCAGGGGAGGGTTGGAAGGGAAATAAGGAAAGGGAATAAAATTTGAAATGTAAATAAAGAAAATATCCAATAAAAGGAGGAAAAAGATTGATTCTGGTTCATTTTAGTTTCTTTTTCCACACATGTGGATCCTCTCCTACTTCCTGAACAGAGCAGCACAGATGTAGAAAAGAAAATTAGAAATGGCAGGAACTGGCCATGAAATTCTTAGTTGTGAGTTCATACACACACACACACACACACACACACACACACACACAAACAAACACACACATACACACAGAGAGAGAGAGAGAGAGAGAGAGAGAGAGAGAGAGAGAGAGAGAGAGAGGGAGAGGGAGAGGGAGAGGGAGGAGAGGGAGAGGGAGAGGGAGAGGGAGAGGGAGAGGGAGAGGGAGAGGGAGAGGGAGAGGGAGAGGGAGAGGGAGAGAGAGAGAGAGAGAGAGAGAGAGAGAGAGAGAACAGAGTCCAGGCCAAACTGAAGACAAAGCCAGCATTTGAACTTAGACATTCCTTTGGTACTTGGTTTGTTTGTTTGCTTGCTTGCTTGCTTGCCTATTTGTTTAGGAATGTCTGTCTGTTTGTTTGAGAGTAAGTCTCACATTGCCTATGATGTTCTGGAGCTCCAGATCTTTCTTTCTGAATTTCCTAATTGCCTAGATTACAGGTCCACACCACTGTGCCTGGATTTTGTTATTGGTATTTGTTTCATTATTATCTAGTCCAAGTTATTTGTGATTTGCTGAAGAATAGGCTTGGTGACTATTGATAAATGTAAAGACATGAGGCCCATAGGCAGTGACAGAATGCTGTGCTGTTGTCTTTCTCACAACACAATTCTTCTGAATGGTACCTGGTACTCAGCTCCATGGAAACCTGTTCCTGGAGGTCATGGTATAACAATGGAATCAGGTACCAAACATCTTTAGACCCATTCTTGTTGTGATGGGTATTGAATGTGATGTTCTTGGAACCATTCACTATGACTGACTTCACAGGGACTTATGACTTTCTATTCTTATCTTCCTGTTTGGCTCTTCTCCTGGGATCCTCCCCATGTAATCTTGTAGCATAGGCAAAGATGTAACTATATTCTCTGAACTACTTCAACGTGTCTGGAAGCCATCACTGTAGGTATGATGTAGATAGAGGAGGTTGACCAGTGAATTGTTCTGAATGCTGCTCTATTTGAAAATCTTCCAGTTGTACAGGGAGATTTTGTCTCTAAGCTGTATTAGACTCCTTCAGCCACAAAGTATGAGGATGATGTCATAACACAGTAGGATCATGACAGTGATTAGACTAAAATGAAAATAAAAACAAGGATTTCTGGGGCTGCACAGCTTCTGCTCAGCATGATGGGAATTCTCTCTGTGACTCTAAGGTGGTAGATTGTATTAATACCCCCATTTACAGTAGGTGAACCAAAGCAAGAGAGGTTGCCCTATGTCTTCAAAAGCCCAGAAGTGCTGCATCTTAGTGATGGGCATCTGTATTCTGCTTTTCCAGACAGTTCTCCTGGTTGTTTTCCAAACCACACAAAGCCCAGTCCCTTGATGTGGTGACACTATCCTCTATAACTTGGCCCACATTTATCTGCAAGTCTCCATTTTGACCTGTCTCTCTGGAATTTATGTTATTGGTTGCCAGTTCTGCTCTCTCTTCTGGCATCCATGCTTTGGTTACTCATTTTGTTTAGCTTCTTCTTGGGAAGCCTGGCTTCTTCTCTGGAAAAACACTTCTGACAATGGATTCTTGTCCATTTTCTCATCTGCCTCTGATTAAATAGTAAGTTTCATGAAGAGAGAGTATTTATTGATTTTGCTTGCCATTTTCCTGAGTGTCTACTAAATCTCCTTGTCTGAATAGATTTTTGTCGAATAACCTCATGAATTAATCCCTTGAGGGTTTCCCATTATTTTTATTAATTAATTTATTCTTTGTGGGAGTTTCTGCTTGTTTGTGTTTTGTTTTCTTTTCTTTTCTTTGAGACAGAGTCTTGCTATGTAATCCATGATTGCCTCAGACTTTTGATCCTTTTCTGCCTCACTCTCTGGGAATCAAGATTGTTAAATTTGAAAATATCCATAATGATCATTTAGTATATTCACTTCACAGACAGTGGACATAAGACATGAGTTCACTGAATTGCATTTATTTAATGTGTATTTATATCACAGTTATTTGAACTTGAACTTGGACTTTGTTGCTAATTAGTTTTATGTCTGTGTATAGTTTTGAATTCATTGAATCTCAATATTCTCATCTAGAAAATAAGCTCATGATCAAGAACTCAGCAGATATTAGTACAGAGATGGGTGAGAAAACTCTTGAAAATAGTTGTCAGAATAGACATCACAAAATTGATCCTGTTCTCAGAATGATTAGGCTTCAGCTGTGCTCTGTCTGGCTTTAATTGGATAACTCTGGATATTCGTTATGCCTTGTTACTCTTACTTCTGGCTAATAGAATGCTGTTAACTATACTTCCATTGTAATATTATCATATTCATCACACAGACAGAAACACACACACACACACACACACACACACTAACATATTCTACTACCCAGACACAATGGAATTCAGAGCAAATGTTATTGGCTCCTGGGACAAGTTATGGAATTCTAGAACACTTATGAAGTAGATCTGCCTTTGGGGGCACTTGGACAATGATCAAGAGAACAAGAGGGTTATTATGAAATGGGGTGGTCCTTTCAAAAAAGTATGCTGGCCTACCTATCCTCAGGAAGTTGCATCAGTTTACCTGTTCAAAGTTACCAATGTTCAAGAGCCCAGGAGATAAAATGTGACAGGAGCATTTTCTCTGAGAGACAAACCTGAATGACACACAGTAGGTGGCCAGCATGTAGAGAGCAGCTGTCTCTTTGTGTCTGATATAACTACTTCTGTTTCTAACTCAGTGTGAGAGGAAATCTTCACAGAGGAGCCCTTCTGGATCTCAGAATTAGCCATGTGGATTCAGTGATATGGGAAAGGAAGAAATGAGGCATCTCAGCTACTTCCTCCACAAGGCTCAGTGGGATGCTTCTAACAGAACCAGATACACAGAGATTCCTAGGGGTCCAATGAGCTTAGACCAATAAGCTTTTCTGGTGTCCTTCTTCTTCTTGGAGGTCTTACTTTGTATGCTTATGTTGTCATTCTTTGCATCATCAAGCAAATATTGTTGGCAGCTTCTGCATGCTAGACCCTGGGCTTCCACAGAAGAAAACAAACAAACAGTCATCACTATCTTGGTACCTGGAGAAGAGAAAATAGTCAAAAGAGCAGGAAGCCCAATACCCTTCCTATTGGAACAGAGTGGAGCTGAGGAAATAGCTGGAAGTCTCCAGGAGGAATCCAATTGGGGTAGAATTAGGCGATACTCTCCACCCAGGACAGTGGACTTGGTGTTGGCTATATCACTCTCCCTGTTAACATATGGAGACAATAACGGAGGTCACAGTGTGATGACACCAAAATACAGTAAAGTGGTGGGCTCTTAGCATTTGGGAATCTGATATCCCAACATAAGGTCAGTGATGACCAGTGTTGATGAAACTTAGATATGTTATTTCAGCTATGATGTAAATTTGGTCCTTGCATAATGGACAGACAGTAAGTGGCAGTGAGTCCCTTAGTGAGTGGAAAGATAACCACATAAGATATCAAACAAAAGTGAGGTTCTTATGAGAGTTGGAAGGGAACTGATAAAGAGATAGTAGGCAACGAGTAAGTTCTCTTTCAGCACAGGAAGATATGTGTCTCTTGTTTAAGAGTTAACCTTGGTAGGTTATAGGTCAGCAAAATTCAGTTTCCATAATCTCAAGATGAATTTGGAACTGGACTCTGAATCCTATGGAACCCACAATGCTAAGCAGGACCAATATTGTCACCTGATGTCCTGGAACTAAGATTGTCAGCTTTTTCTGAATAAAACTGAAGCCTGCTCAGCCTAATTTTAATTTCAGCCAAACAGTGATTATTTTAGTATGTTTCAAATACATTTCAATAAAACATATAATTAAAGCTGAAATGGGTACCCTTACTCTGTCTGAACAATCACTACTCCTGCCCTCAAGGGCTGCAGTTGAGTCTCCAGTTCTTCATATCACCTTTACCCCAACTCCAGAGATAAGGGAGGGTGATCTTAAAATAATCAAGATAAAAATACCCTTAATATATCTTGTCATTTAAAATAGCAGGACTGTCTTTAACTAGCTCACCTTTCAAGGCCCTCCCTAAATACCTGGTCTTCTTCTGATGTCGTTTTAGCCATCACCTAAAAGAATGGCATTTCCTTTTTGTGAAATCTGAATGCATTGACATCAATAGCTATGGACTTCATTAGAGTTACCAGCTATATTTTTCTTATTCAGCTTCACATCACTAATCAGCTTTGGCGCCTCAAGAGCTCATCCTTTGTCGCATCCACAAACTGTAGTTTCCTCTATCCCAATTCTAACTCACAAATCCAGCTACAGGGTAGAAAATACACTTATTCAAGGATCCTCTTGTCTAATATCTTCAGTTTTAAATGTGGAAGCTGAGACCTAAGGGGATTAAGTAATTCATGCAAGACCACCCAAGGAGCTAGACATTATTTACTGAGCATCTCTTATGTACCAAGCACATCAGGAGGGAAATAGACAAATTGAAAATGAACAGTGAGTGAATAAACAAGAAACGTTAACAATGAAAAAGCCCTATGTGGGGAGATGGAGGATGCAAAATGATCTAACAGAGTTGAGGATACTCCTGTGTTACACTGGGCTTTTCAGAGAAGCCATCTTGAAAGAAGTAATAGAAGTGTCGAGGACCTGTGTGAGGAAAGATGTGATCATGCAGAGTTCTGAGAAAAAAGATGCAAAGACCTGAAGACCTGTGGTGCACAAAAGGCTGCTGGGCTCAAGGAGAAGATGGAATACATTCAGTTTGAAGTGCAGGAAGCTACAGAGTTGGGAATTGACACCAATATAAGGGGAAAGTTTTGAGACTTCTAAGCAGGAGAGCTATAGAGTCTAATTTACATTTTACATCTAATTATATAGAGACAGGAGTGAACAGAAGCCAACGGGGAGAGTGTTTCATTATTAATAGTGTAAGGGTTGTGGTTTAGTCCTTTGGGTTCCTTAGCCATATTCTATCTGCCTCCAGGTATAGCTTCTTGCTAACCCTTTTGGTTTGATTTTTATCCCAAAATATGTACAACTGAGGCTTTCTCTAACAAATTCTGAATTTTATTTCAGAGAAGACTCTAGTGAGAACGAAGGTGAGTTGACTCTTTTAGGATGTGTGACCTGGGTTAGGGTTGGGATGCAGGATTAGGATGCATTTCTGCATAAACACTCTAAGCCCACAAGGCCATGCAATATTAGTGTGTAGGAGATTCGTGGCCCCAAACTACCCTGAAAACACACAGCTATATTCCTGAGTTACTATCTTCTCAAATTAAAGCAAAGAAACAAGGTGACCGCGAGGAGTGCTCTTCACTCTGTCTCAGTGTGCTCAACAGTACAATGTTCAGACACCAGCTGGACAGCAAACAGGATTAATATGTCCTCTGCCTCATGGATCTTGGCTAAGAGGCTTCCCTGCTTTCCCAAATGGCTGTTCAGTGTTGTCCCATACCTTATTGATCACCCTTCATAGGCAGGAGCGAACACTTATGGAAGCATGAGGAAAGGCCTCAGGTGCAAAGAGACACATTCCTGGCAGCGGTTATAGCTGACTCCAAGGGAAGAATCATGGGTAATATCATCATAACTCCCATCTCAGAAGCAAATTCACTGTTATCTGCATCTTCTTTTTCTTCTCTCCACCTCATCCTTCTCCCCCCCTCTCTCTCACACACCCTGCACCAGAAGGCTTGGGTTGACTGAATTTGCATCTAAACAAATGGGGGACATTGAGAGGAAAAGAGATAATGTGTGCAGAAGAAAAAAAAAAAAAAACAATGCAGATAGAGATCTGATAGGCACCAGAGCCTACACCAGCCTCCAAAGGTGGAAGTACTATGTGCCAGAAAGACAGAAGGCAAATGTCTAGATAATAAAATGGGAAGAGAACGAAACTGCTGTAAATGCCTCCAAACCTGCACAAGCACCTTACTTGGTCTGTGCAAGTGCAGGCTAACGATCGTATTCCTGTGTTTTCCAGATGTATCAGGGGAGGCTCTGAGAGCAGGAAGTTAGGTGTTCATGTCATGGAAGGGCAGGATCTGAAACCCAGCATGCTCAGTAAGGTGAGCCTTTCTCTCAAAGGGTTATGGTGTAGTCGAAAGAGCTATCATTATACAAGCAACACAACTCTTTTGTGGGTCTCTTATACAAAGCAGACTGAACACGGGACTCTACATACTACAATAGAGAGATAAAAGGTCGGCAATGGGGAATTTTGCATAGACAGCTGTGATTAGTGAGCTTTTTCTGAAAGGCCTATAGATGCCTAATTTCTAGGATTCCAAGGATTATGAATACTTTATTAACCACTTGCTCTATCTCTGAAGATATTGAAATCAATCCTTTCACAATAGCCAGATGCTACAACAACCAACACTCTTCTGACTATATCTATATGAGTTATTAGAATGGCTTATATGCTGTAGTTCAGCTAGTCCAACAAGGGAAGGCCCAAGAATCCAGGGGTTGCTCAGTTACAAGGCTGAATGTCTCAGCTAGTCTCCACTGTATTCTGGAATCTCAAAAAAGAGGCTGTAGTGAAGGAATTGACACTTCAACAGAAATCCAAGCCTCTTGTGTTTATATTAACTCCAGATGTAGTCAACTTGACAACCAAGAATAGCCATCAGAGCTTACCTAAAGAAAAATATGCATTTTTATTAGTTCATAAAAAAGAAAGGTCTGAGGGATTTGTTGGCATCAGACACACCTGGATGTAGATGTTCAGTGTCATCAAGGTTTAGACACTAGTTCCCTTTTACAACTGTAATCCTAGTACAGGATTTGCTCCTAGGAATCCCTTTTGGAAGAATGTTGTGGCTATTCATACTGCAGGTTTATGTGTGCAATTATGCATATCCAGTAAAACAATGAAGTAATGCTTTTCAAAAATAACAGTAAATTTTGGCATACCTCTGATATACATGGCTGATGTTACATGTTCATTGTGAACATAACTCAGATTGGATCACCAGCTCACACCACCTAGACCACCAACCTCACACATGTATCACAAGGCCACATCTGTACCACAGGCCTACACACATGTACAACCCACATCTGGAGAAAAAAAAAGCCAGCACTTGGATCAAAACTGGTGCCTGCACCGTCAGCCCACATTTGGAGAATAGACCTACATCTTGTCCCAACCTGATATCTAGATCAAAAGCCAATACCTAAATCTATAGCTTCTACCCAGCACTTTGGCAGAAAGGACCGGATAAAATTGAGGACCCCTTCTAAGTGGCATGAAATGACAAAGGAGAATGTTAGCTCAATGAAAAGATGCTAGCTAGTGTCAGAGAAGGGAGAATAAATTCTGGAAAGTGTAGATGAATATGTGAACATGTTTTTAGGGTCATGCTATTCTAATGCACATCCGTCTTTTTAAAAATCTTTCCTAAATTCCTAAATTCAAAGAGCTACTGTGACCAAGAGGCACTCACGTCACCCTGAGCTTGTTAGAAATGTAGAGTCTCAGGCTTTAGAGTTCAGATCCACTGAACCAGCAACTGCATTTTAATAAAGCCCCTCTGAGAGTAACGTGAACATGAGAGTTTGAGATTCTGTGACCTAAAGTTGTTCATCTCTGTTTCTCGATGCGTTCCTCCAGTCAAACAATGAACTGTATTTTGAGAATGAGAAAGACTTGATTGTGGATTCCACCATCAGTTACCAAGCTCAACAATTATGGCCTGGTCACTTTTTGCATTCCACCTTTGTTTCTGATGTTGGAATCAAGAGTGAAAGAGATTTGAGTCAGAAATGCTCTCAGGCCAGGTGATTGCTCCGTAGGTAAGGAGCTTGCTGTGCAAGCACGAGGACCTGAATTTGGATCTCCATCATGCTCTGAAAAGCCAAAGATGACAGCGTACATCTGTAGCTTCTGTTCTGTAGGACAGAAATACATGGATCACTGGAAGCTTACTGGCCAGTCAGTGTAGGTAAGACTACAAGTTTCAAGTTTAGTGAGAGACCCTATCTCAAAAACAATGGAAAGGTAGTTGAAGAAGACTAGGATATCTTTACATTATCATCTGGCCTCTGCAGGTATCATTATAGGCTAATACACCAGCATACATACACAGGCAGCACACTGTGTGTATGCTTTCTCTCTGTCTCTATTTCTCTGTCTGTCTCTCTGTCTTTCTCTGTCTCTGAATCTCTCTGTCTCTCTGTTGCTCTCTCTGTTTCTCTCACACACATATACACACACATACAATTTCTGTGTTCTCCATCATTTTCTGATCTTTCAAAGTTTTGTGGTTTCTTAAGTATCAAAATGGATGATAATTTGGGGACCATAAGGACCACAATAAAGAATGTTCTATAACTACCAAAGTAGAAAGATTCAGATATTCAGTTTAGAACTTAAACACATTTTTAAGAGATGGGTCAAAGGGCACTAGTTAAACTGAATGTTATGTTCAATGGGTGTGTTTCTTGCACACCAGAACCTTTTGGCCCAGAGCAAAGAACTGAAGAAAGACATGCGCACAGTAGCAAGCAAGGTGATAAACTTTCTAAGAAAGCTTATGTTTCCAAGAGATGACACCAGCTAGAGCAGAGAGATCTCTCAGGAGCTCAAAGAGCATCATTGCACAAAGGATCCAGGATATTATGTCACAGGCGGCTTAGGTTCATTTATATAGTACACACAGATTTTCTACATGTGCCCTTTATGCATGGCTCTAGACACAATTTCATGACTGGCATGCCTCATTTGTAGCTTAAGCCACTGCTCAGGAGGGTACATTTTAGTGTTATAATGAGCCGCATCATTACAGTGGCATTATTTAAGGATCTTTAGGCAAAGCTATTTCTCTAGCCTGTTTGGAGACCTGACATTCCAGTTTGGCAGTTGCTAAAGAATTTCCCATCAAGATGTTGGGAACACTACAACCATGCTAAAGATATTATGTGGAATAATTATCCCTTTAAGGTGATCATGTACTTTTCATTCCTAGAAACCCTGTCCTCTGGCACAGTCAGAGGGAGTCACCATGAAGTTTTGTTGGGTCTGCCTTTTTTAAGTCAAGACTCTAGAAAGCACTAACTTTCTCTTCTTTCTCTTCCCTAAGCACACCACTCCTAATTCTATGGTTTCACTCTTTCTCTCAAACTCCTCTTCCTAGCATGTGGTTTCTTGTACAGCCCATTACTGAGCTCCAATTCTTCTTCTTCTCCTTTTCCATCTCCTTCTCCTTCTCCTTCTCCTTCTCCTTCTCCTTCTCCTTCTCCTTCTCCTTCTCCTTCTCCTTCTCCTCCTTCTCCTTCTCCTTCTTCTTTTTCTATTTCTTCAATCTCCTTTAGGCTATTGCTAAGATTTATAACATGCTTGCCCTAGGGTTTGTCTTTTACACTAAAAACAAACAAACAATCAAACAAACAAACAAAGCAACAACAACAAAAGACAAAACAACAAAAATAACAAAAAACTATCCTTCAGTTTCCTTGTGAGTCTGTTTTTGAATTTTTTCATTAAAATGAGTCCCTTGATTTTCCTGTAATAACAGGTCATCTTGGGTACTCTGGCTAGCACCAGTGGAAGATTTTAGTTGCCCTCAGCCAAGGGGTTTCCAGTCTTCCTTTTGACCAACTATTTTGTTTTGTTTTTGTTTATTGTATATGCTGATTTGTAAGTTTTTACACAAAGCCTTCTAAACCCACTAACTAGAAACTAGAGGGTTTCAACACAGAACCCTCTAGAACTACAAAATTCTAGAAGAAACTGTGTGCAACATGTGGAAATTAGAAATGGGTGCTATGTTTCTCTAAGGAGAAACTGCAGAAAAAAATGAGATAGGCAGAAGCCAAGGCTGAGAACTTGGGGTAAGACTCCACATTCCACCTGGAGGAAGCAAGGTAAAATTTATGCCTTAGTCATCTTGTAAGTCAGAGCACTGGAGCACTGAGGGAAAGCTTTAGCATTAAAGCCTACCTCTCTTGACTCCGTTAATTGCTCTTCAGAATATAAAAGAAATTAAATAACAACCTCTCCAATTAAATAATAGCAGCTACCACTTCCTGTGGTAATGAGAGTGATAGATCTCCTGTAATTAATCCCGAGCCCCCAGGAGCTGCTTTCACCCCTTGGAAATAGCTCTCAGCCGTTCTCTTTTCAATAGAACTCTGAGGCTTTCTAGGTGCGTTTTATGTTCAGTGTGTTATTAATACCCCAAATACCTCTGTGTAAAACATTAATTGCCTGCCTGCCAGCTCGCACCTGATTCTGAATACCTGGCTGTTGGAGCTAAATCCATCAGCAGGCTTTGCTTGGTGGCTGACCTCATGGGTGGTGTCTAATGGAATCTGTGACTGCCCTGCCCTGCCCTCTTCTTCATATACAGGAGATTCATCAATATACCTCATCACCCTCAAGAAGGAAAACACATTATACAGCAGACAACAGACAAAAGCAGGGTACTGTCTCACTGGTGGGTGCTCCTTGTTTGTGAGTCAGCATCCCGGGGAGCAAAATAAAGAGATAATGGCTTTGGTATAAAGCTCAGCTGGATGTCTGTAAGGAACTTACTGCTAACAGCTCCCCACAGTTTTGTCTGAGGAAGCAGGGGGAGAGACAGGTGAGATTGTCAGCCAAGGTGATCCTTGACTAGCAGAGGAAGTCAAGGATCTCAGCTAGGCATCTTGTCTCTTTGTACATAAATACTTGTATCCTATAGAAGCCACAACACAACATCAGGCTCCATCCATGATGCATGCCTGGTTGGTGCTGTTTATATGAAATCATACATTCCTTAGAAGCTGCAAGACAACCTTGGTTGTAGAAGGAACTTAGGCAAGCAGGCCCAGCTGCAATGCTGGCATATACACTGCTAGACTTCCTTCCTGAGACAATCCTAGATTCTGCCAGCATGACTAGAGACAGCTGGTGCTGGATCAGGGGATGGAGCAAGCCATTGAGAAAAAGACAGGGTCCTATCTGGCTACTTGAGAGCCAATAAGATGCTGGAAGGGGGATATAAAGGTTTGCCCAGTTCCTGCAATAAATGTATCTGCTTTTGCCACTTGCCCAGTTCCCATAGTCTGTCCTTCACTCTGTGCCTTCTTATCCCCCACTCCCAAGGGTCTTAGCTGGCATTGCAAGCAATGTTTGGTTATTGTTATTCAGACTCCACCCTCAAGTTTTTCTTTCCTTCTTCCTTCCTTCCTTCCTTCCTTCCTTCCTTCCTTCCTTCCTTCCTTCCTTCTTTCCTTCCCTCCCTCCTTCCCTCCCTCCCTCTCTCCCTCCCTCCCTCCCTCGGTCATTTCTTTCTTTCTTTCTTTCTTTTTTTTTTTTTTTTTTTTTTTTTGACAATGTCTCACCATCCCGGTACTTATCAAGGAGGTAGACTGGCTGTTCAGTGAACCTATGGTCTCGTCTCTACTTTTCCAATCCTGGTATTAATAAGTGTATGCAATCATACCCAGTACTTTTTTAAGTACATTCTGGTTAATCATAATTTTCAAGTTCTAGTGGTTTGTTTTGTTTATCTGCTTTTGTTTTCTGTTTGTTTGTTTGTTTTTCTGTTTTCTTTCTTTTTAAAAAAATTTTACTTATTCACATTACATCAAGCTCACTGCCCCTCTTCCCTGTCTGCCCTTCCCACATTCCTTTGCCCCTCCTCCCCTCCCTTTCTCTCCTGAGAGGGTAGAAGCCTCCCCTGGGTATCCTCAGGTACTCGCTCCCCTCCACTCCCCACCTCGCCCCCCACCCCCCCCCCCTGCCCACCACCCTGGCACATCAATTATTTTCAGGGCTAGGCACATCCTCTCCAACTGAGGCAGGCCAAGGCAGCCCTGCTAGAAGTTGGGCTTCCTGTGGAGTTCCTATCTCCTTCAGGGCCCACAGTCCTTCCCCCAACTCCTCTGTAAGAGTCCCTGAGCTCCATCCAATGTTTAGCTATGAGTCTCAGCATCTGTTTCAGTCAGTTTCTGCATAGGGCCTTTCAGAGGACAGTTATCCTAGACTCCTGTCTATAAGCATAGTTGAGTATCATTAATAGTGTCAGGGATTGGTGCTTGCCCATGGATGGGTTTCAATTTGGGCCCGTTATTGGTTGACCATTCCCTCAGTCTCTGCTCCATGTTTGCCCCTGAGTTTCTTACAGACAGGATGCATTTTGAATTGAAAGTTTTGTGGGTGGGTTGGTTTCCCTATCGCTCCATTGGTGTTCCTGCCTGGCTACAGGAAGGGGCCTCTTCAGGTCCCATATCCTCGATGCTGTAAGTCACAACTATAGTCACCTTCATTGATTCTTTGGTGCCTCCCCTATCCCAGGTCTCTGTCACTGAGATGACCCTCACCTCCACACCCTGTCAATTTCAGAGTTCCATTCCTTCTCATGGCCATCTGGAAATCTCTCCTGTCTCTACACCTGATCCTGAACCACCCTCCCTGCTCTCCCCTCACATTCCCTGCCCCATCTCTCTTCTCATCCAGCTCTCTTCCTCCATCTGTCTCCTATGACTATTTTATTACCCCTTCTAAGTGAGATTCAAGCATACTCATTTGGGTCTTCTTTCTTGTTTAGGTTCTTTAGGTCTGTTTTGTAGGAAAATGGGTGGACTTCACTGAGTAACCCACCTCCCCATTCCTTTAAGCAGAGTGCTTAAAGGATCAAAGGATTCTTTCTCAATGAGTCATTTGAATCTGTATTTATAGGTCTTTGATCTTTACTATAGAACTCCAGGCAGTATCCCTCACTATACCTGTTCCCTTCTCAGCCTGAAGTTCCAGGTTACATTGTGTGATTTAGTTCAATATAAAATACCAGAGCTATGGAGAGATGGCTCAATGGCTAAATGGATTTGAGTTCCCAATCATCTAAAGACTTTGATGTTCATAGTCATAGTGGAAACAAAGCAATTCTATGAACACTGGTAAATGACTGGAACTTCCACACAACTGAATTAGCACATGGCTCAGACCAACCATGTCCCACTCTGAACTCTGAGTTCCCTGTCCCAAGCCTAGAGCCTTCTCATTTCCATTCAATTGCAGACTTGCATTCTCTGCAATGCTTCTCTGCAGCCTCCAGAATTCATCCTCACCACCCAGCTTTTCTGCATCCACTCTGGACCAAGCCATGGTGTTCTCTGTGATGAGTGACTGCAGATATATCTTCCTCTTAGAAAATCCTTTGCTGACACTTAGAACAAAATCCAAGTCCACGTGGTCTTTACAAAGATCTGCATAGTTTGAATGGCACCCACCGTCTAACCATTATTTCGCCTACTTATAGCATTAGCGAATTGCTTCCTTTCCTAGGAAAGCTGGCTTACCAAGCTCTCCTTGGAAGTAGACCATACTTACTACTGTCTTCAGATCTATCCACCACATATACCACTTTCTTGCAATGCCATGTCTGGACCTATAACATTCCTTTTAATATTTTTCTCTTTATTAAAGATTAATTTTGCTTTTTAAAAATATGCATATGTGCTTGAGAGTGTGTGATTGCCTGTGTCTATGTTGTATGTGTTTCTATATAAACAGATGCATGTGAGTACAGGTGCCCACAAAGGCCAAAGAAGGCAGTAAATCCCCTGGACCTGGAGTCATACACAGTTGTGAAGGCCTTGATGTGGGTTATGGGATCTAAATTCTAACCCTTCACAAAAGCAACAAGTATGATTAACTGCTGGATCTCCCCAGGCCCCTTCTTTCAGTCTTTGAATATCAAATTAAAACAAAAACAAATGAACAAACCCTAAATGATGCTGTCCTGGGCATGTCTTGTAACCTGGCTGATAGGTACTCCATTATACCATCCTTTCATTTAATGTGCTATTTATTCTTCTGTCTGGCTGTATACTTGTGTTTATTGTTATCTTTATGATTCTCACTGTAACATAAAGCCTCAAAGGCCAAGGACCTTTCCTCTCTTCTACAAAAGAAAATAACAAAGATGCAAAGATATTTATGACTGGATATTTAGAAGCAGTTGACACAAATTACTATGATTTCAAAATTATCTCTATTGTAAGTTAAGAAGAGGCAAAGGTAACACTTTGATTCAGGGATACACCCTAAGTGAATGATATATGATCGCCAGCACTTAGCAGCTCTGGAGACTAAGGGGAAAATACCAGGTTGGTATGTCTCTACTTTTTTGTCTTTTAAATGGTGATCATAATTGTGCATATTTCATAGAATTTGAGAGGATTAAATTAGAAAATGTGTATAAAGTGCTCAGCAAATTGCATAGCAAAGAGGTTATACTCTACCAGTATTAGTTGCAATTTCATTTGAAATAAAATGATTGGTGTTGTTAGGGTAGGGAACTGAAAAGTATAAAAGAAAAACTAATAATGCCCAAGGTATTTCAATTTATTTGATGTAAGTTCATTCTATTTAGAGTTATGAATATTTGTTAACACTGTAGAATGAAGTCTTAGGTGTAGAACACAGACTCACAGATAATGAATGCATAACCTACAATATAATAAAATGGAAAAGTTATATTTAAGCTGAATTAATATGTTTACTCAAACATGCATTTATTGATCACCAACTGTGTGCTATTATTGTAAGTAATGTGGAAATTGTGGAGAGCAAGCAAGTGCAACTACAATGAAGTTTATATTAAAAAATATTAAAGAAAATAAGTTGTGTGGTGGCTTATGATTTTATATAGGTGTCTCATCCAGAGCTTCATTAATAAGGTAACATTAAAGAAAATATTGGTACAAAGTGTGTGGGTAAGCTGGGTGAATATCTAGGAAACAATCATGATACAGACAAAACATATACAATAGCCCTGAGATTAGAGATGTTCAATAGGTACTCAGTTAGCTCTTCTGGAACAGAATATGGGACAGTAATGGAAATGGAGGACAGTGAGGTCATAGTGCACAGATGTATTGGATTATCAGGACCATGAAAAGGACTTGACTTCTATTGTGGATAAGAAAGAAACACTGCAAGGAACCAGGGGGTGGGATGGGAGGGTATGGTGGATGCCAGCTGTGATGAGTTTGAGAATCAGTTGCAAGTATGGAAGCTGAGATGTCAATATGGATCAGGATGAGAACAAGGGCAGTAGTGACACAAGTAATCACAGTCAGGACCCACTAGCAGATGAAATGCAGGCATGACATGATACAGTCTGTGAGGATGCCAGAATAAAGATGCACATTTGGGCATAGCTATTTTTATGAGCTTCATGTGTGATGTGCCCACAGGTGCTTTTGATCTGAAAAATGATCTCTTGAGATTGTGGTTATTAAAGATCTTCATGAATCTCCCTGCTCTCAATAAAAATTCACAATGGTCATACCCTGACTTTCAGGGATTTTTGTCTGGTATATAGGAATAGGCAATGAGAATTTCTCAAAGTTTATTTATTATAACATGTTCCCCCATGGAAGTTGATTTAGTGGCACAGACAAAAATCCAAAAACCTTTATTAGAGACAAAACTAAGCAAAGTATTTTTACCAAGACAATCAGACAATCTGATACATATTATACATTATGACATTCTCAGGTCCAGCATGCTATGGTGTTAGAGGCTGCATTGGATTCCTCCAAAATTCTCATATTAAAAATCCCAAACTCAGTCCCTTAAAATGTGACATGAGAAATGGGCTTCCAAAGAAGTCATTAGGGTAAACTGAGGCCTGATGAATAGAGCCCTAAACCAACTGGAATAATGTGCTCACAACTTTGGTGATTAGGGTGAAGTCACACAGGGAGGGAAACCTGATGATCTGTGGGAAAGGAGGTCAGCCATACATCACGAGGTCTTGGAAGACTGTGCTGGCATCCTGATCTTGACTTCTAGCCTCCAAGACTGTGACAAAGCAAATGTGTTTGTTCAGCCACCAAGTCTTTGGTATTCTGTTGTGTAGCATAAGGTAACTAATAGAGAAATTTCCTCCTTTCACAGAGGTTTGGCTCTCTTCCGAAGCACAAGTAAAGAAGTGAGGTCTCTGAGGAAATACAAGAGGCAAGAGGCAGGTGACAGATCTGCAAGAAAATCCCTAGGAAAAAAATAGAACTGACTTTGTAATCACAACAGGTAAGCTTACCAGGAAACAGAAACCGAAGCAGGAGTAAATAAGGTTTCATACAAAATGTCTACAGAAATATATCTTGAAGATTTATTTTTCTGATTATTGTGTATGTGTGAGAGTCTCTGAGCATGCGTGTGTGTAAGGGTGCCCTCTAAGTACAGAAAGGGGTGTGTGCTCACATGAAGCTGGAGTTATTAACATCCAATGTGGGTGGTGAGAACCAAATTCAGGTATTCTGGAAGATCAGCAAGTGCTTTTAACCACTAAGCCATCTCTCTACCCCCTGGTAGTATTTATTTACTCTGAGAGCAGGAACACTGATAAGGACTTTCCGAGGCACAGGGAATACTCAAGTAAGGTGAACCATGTTTCCCAGTTGTCCTGAGGTGACTCTTCACCATTAGCCAAGTGGCTGATTGGATTTGAGGCTTAATGAAATTTAGGAAGAATAAGGAATAATAGCATTGGCCACTTCTGATGCTTAAGATGTCCTGGTAACAATCTGTTCTGATTGCTTCTTGAGAGAGACCTACTGGAAAATTTCTTGGTGGTATGCTCTATCAGTCTTTAAACTGTATCATTGCCTTGCTAAAAACACATTGCTTTGGGTAGAAAGGAAGGTATGCAAAAAACCTACAGCATCAATCAATACTTTGCTTTATTATTTTCTACTATTATCACTGAGTTTTATGATCTAAGGGATAACTTCTCATTGCATGAGCCAGTGATCTGATGCTTGGGAAAGGGCTTGTTCAATAGGAAATTTGAGAGGACAGGTCCCCAAAATACTATTACTACTTAAGTGACAGTGTAAAAAGCATTTGACTTTGCTTTTTCGGTGAGATGAAAACACAGACAGGGTTTTGAAAAGCAAATGGTATAACAAACACAATACCATCTATGTGGATCTTTGAGGTTTTTTAAAGATACTTTATAACTGCTTAAAAATAAAAATAAAAAAATATCCAAGAGTGTGAGACAGGCTTCTGGGCCCTGGGATCTGATGTAGAAACAGAAGGAGACTAGAAAATCACTTTGGTATGGTTTTGATCAATGACTACTTGGGAAAAACCAATCTGCAAATACCACTAAGTAGAATGAATTTGGATAAAAGTGCAGAGTTTCTCTAGAGTAAAGAACTAAAAGCAACATTTTAAGCTGGCCTTGACTGCTGTAGGTGACAGAGAATTTCAAGTTACACTGAAGCAGAGAAGATAATCAATATTTGATATTATTTAACTGGATTTCATGGTGCCGGTGAGATTGATGGTTCAGTAGTTAAGAGTGAGTGTTGCTCTTCCAGTAGATAAGAGTTCAGTTCCCAGCTCATAACTGCCTTCAATTTCAATTCCAGAAAATCCAACTCAGTCTGGAAAGGCCCCATGGATATCTTCACACATGTGGCATAAACTCACCTAGAAACACACATAAATGAAAAGCAGAAATAAAAACATGTAGAATGAATTTTACTATATAAACTAAATACTTCTTGTAGAAAAGCAGATTTCATCATATAAGCTGAGGTTTCAGACCTTCCTATTTACATATTTACTCATACTCCTACCCTTAAAATACATCCTATTTACATTCAGTCTGACGTGATATTTTTCCTTGAGCATGACAAAGATGAGCAACTCATATAATTCTGGATTTGCTAAAAGCATTGACAGGGCAATAGTCAGCCAAATGCTACCTCATTGTGAAGACAAAGTAAATGAAATATTGTGTGCTCATGTCAAATCCTTAGCTACGATGAGTAGCAAATTAAAAACCTAACTCACTCTTTTCCTGGGCTCTTGAGAAGAGGAGGACTGAAAAAAAAATAAAAAGGTTACATTTTTATCTATTGAATCTAGTAAGAGTGGTTAATCTGGGCAATATTAAATGTACATTGTGAGCTCCTTGCAAGCATCATCCATCTGCTAATCATACTAGCCATAATATATATATATATATATATATATTTCTCTTTTAGTAAACTGGAAAAAAAGTCTAGGAAAAGGGATATTTTGCCTACTTGGTATGAAGTTACCCGATTGTCTAAGCAAGAATAAAACTCTTCCTCAAGTTAAGAAGTGAAAAATTGACAGTCATGACTAAGCATCAAGTCCTTAGTTTATTCACCAACAGGGCCAGAAAGCATCAAGAGAAGGAGACACTTTCAAGAAGTCATTGAGTGGCAGGATTCTGCATGTGATATGCTTAAATCCAGGATGCATAATCAATAAGGAAAGCAGTGGTGGGTGAAAGCAAACTTGATGGAGAGGTAAAAATATTTCCCTAGTATCAAGTCACATGAATGTACAGGAATGAAGCATTATGTGACAGTACCAGGGGTGCCAGAAGCAAGATGGGACATGACACTTAAGTAAGACAGAGAGCACCAATCAATGACTCCTGTGTGAAGAGGTTCATTGTGTTGGAGTCTGCACTTGGATAGGAGCTGAGCTTTGGGGCCCAGAATAATGTAAAAGAGATAAATAAAGATGAAAATCAGAATATTTCATATTTGTGTAAAATTACACAATATGTAAGTATATATGTATACATAAATACATATCATTAGTTAAATTATGTCACTGGGTGGGCAATGTTTCCCATAAGAGCCAAAGAATAACTAATATAAACTCCAGCAGGAGACATGAGAAACCTCTCTTCCAGCTGTTTGGTCAGGATAATCCAAGTGATTCCCAAAACAAAATAGGCTACTGCTGTTGTCATTTGTCACATCAGAATTTGACACTAAGTCCCTATTCCTGAACTATTGTGGCTGGTGGGGTCATAGATCTTAGAAAAGAACCCAGTACCATCACTTAACTAGACCAACATTTTTCTTAAGTACAATCTAAAACATATTCATGTAATCACAGATAAATATAGATATCACCCCTCATCAAAGAAGCCTCTCCTTAGAACAAAAGGAGACAGAGGATTCTAAGTAGTCGTAATACAAAGATCAATAGATTGAAAGGACCCCAGCCCCAGCAGACAGGTCTAAAAAACAACTCTTCCACCTAATGACCTATTGTGGAAAAGGAGATAGAAAAGGTTTAAGAGCCAGAAGACTTTGGTGTGATACCTCCTAGAAAAGGCATGGGAGCTATAACTGTGGCACCTCAACAACAATATCGTTTTCTAAGAAAGACCTGATCAGTACAGTATTAATAGATATGCTAAAGTAGAAGAGGAAATCTTAAGAATTCCTACCCCTAGATAATTAACTATAAGATACTAATGACTACCAAAAGAAGAAAGGTTAGCCTATCCCAGGGTTACTGCATCTGTAACCTAGATGGTTACCCAACACAAAGTGATTAGTCTATTTTATTTATGTATTTGCTCGTTGATATGTATGTGTATAAAATTGCTATTAAAGGAAAATGCGGCCTTCAATTTAAGAGAGTGGGGAGCACATGGAAGGAGTTGGAGGGAGAAAGGGGAAGAGGGGAAGTGATATAATTATAGTTTAAATTTAAAAATTGAGATAATCAAATGTCCTGAGTGGCAGGGAGTATGAAGATGCTAGACACATGGAACACTCAAAAGAGAAAACTAATACATAAATATTAATTCTCCAGAGCAGACAGGTAAGAGTGCCATCCCAATTTCATTATCATTTCTAGTCCCCACATCTCTTGCACTGCTCTTGACCATTGGTTGTTTCTAACTCGGGGAACATCTCATAATCAGTTGGCCTGTTTGGGATATTTTTCTCCAATGTCATCATTCAAGGCAAGCTTCAGAAAGCGCAGGAATCTGGCAGAAGCATGTGTCCCCTCTCCAGCTTGATCACTGTGGTAGAAAATTGTAAGTCCCAAGTGAAGAACATACAATAGGAGCAGTGTCAGTCAGAGATGCAACCAACAGTTGGAAAGTTGTAACTCAAATGAGTTAGAAGCTGCTTGCTCAACAGAACAAAGAAACTAAGATCATCGTGGAAAGAGTGATGAGGGAAAAAACAAGGATGTATGTTGAAAGAGACCAACTGGGGCCTGGATTATGTCATGAACTGGAGGCAGCTGGTGTACTTCATGTTGGACTTTGGTAGGATACTGCAGGAGAACTTAAAGTGCTATGTAATGGGCTGCTATTTTTAGGACAGCAGATCTTAAAGGAAAGCATCTACTTTAGAAAATTATGCCACCATTAAAAGGAAAATAGAATTTTTGCATTTGAAACAAAATTGGAAAAATACAAACATGCATAGAAAATTGAAATATTATAGGAGAGATGGAAAATGTCAGCAAAAGAGGAAATAAAGTTAAAGATGGTTTCCCCAAAGTAGAATAAAATGACAGTAGAATGAAAAATGGCAGATAAAAGATTAAAGTGTTAGAGGATCAGAGAAGCTTCCACAACTGATTAGTGTAAGTTCTAGAAAGATGAAATAAAAAGAAGAAGCAAATCACAGCTGGAAGTTTTCTAAGGGAGAAAAATAAAAATTTGCTGTAAATAGCAGGCATGTATTGTAGTGCTGGAAAGAGCATGTCATTTATCCCCAAACAATGGAAACAAAGATCACAATAAAAGAAGATGTTGTGAAATATCCAAATGACAATGAGGACAGATCCCACCTATGATGCTAAAACAAAATATATGGCATGGGCAACATGAGGAAGAAAGTGTTGAGTTTGCTCACAGAGAATATAGTTCATCAAAGCAGGGATGTCATGGTGGCAAGAATGGAGGTGACTGGGCACATTGCATTACTGATCAGAAACCAGAGAGATTAATGCTGGTACTTAACTTGCTTTCTATTTTTTATTTAGCCCAGAAGTTGGGGTAGGCTTGCCCAATTTAATTCAGGTAATAGAGTTGCCAAAGGCAAACTTTTACAAAATTTAAGTGAAATGTGCAAACTACTTCTGAGAACCTTATGAACAATAGGAACAACAGCACAATAAGAAGCTGAATCTAGATAATCTGGATGATCTCTCATAGACATGCTCAAAAATTTGTCTCTAAGATGATTCTAAAATTGTGCGAAGAATCACAATCAATATAACCTATCATATCATAAAAGTTTCACAATGAATTAAGAAACACACACACACGCACACACAAAGAAAACAGAATAGTATTGACTTCACCAAATCAATATTAGGAGCAGTAGTACAGTGACTTCAACATTATAACATTAAGAGCCTTCTATACCCAGCTAACCTATCATTTAACTGCATTTTTCTACCTAGCTAGCCCATCATCTATGTGTGATGAACATAACCATACAAGATTATTTTCTAGTGGATTTACTAAAGAGAATAAACTACAAAAAGAATCTAATGCTCCCTAAAAATTAAGATAGCCACACAGAATAAGCCTGAAGTGAAAACCAAGATATTGATTATACATAAGCCTCATAGACAACAGTTCAGACAACACAAGCAGAACAACTGAGAACACCATGGAGAATCTTCAAGAGTCACAGAATTCAAGAAAACAACAACCTAGTTTAAGATTTCACGATAAAGATGATTTCTTTTAACACTTACCTGCTCTGACTGAGAGCCGAAAAGTTTTATATTTTATGATAATAGCAGATGTCAAATTTTTGTCTAAAATAATGAGTTTATAGATAATAAATATAGCCAAGGTATTATATAAGCCAATTAAGGTTAACAATTAAATAAATAACATAATATAAATTTGAGTGTAATTTATTCAACACAAGTACTAATGAATTTGAGTCCATGCTGTTTAACAAGACAATAGAAGTTTATACTCAATGGTGTAGGGGACAGCACTTCATCTGAAAGAACACAAATAGATATTTTCAAAGACTGGGAGAGAAATTATAGACAACATAGATTGTTTAACTGAGAATTGCTTTATGTGTGTTTTTCTGTATATATGTGAGAGGTCTTCTAGGACCATGAGTTAGGTTTCCAGCAGCTGTGGGAAAGCAGTCAAAAGCAAGTTTTACAAAAATTTAAGTGAAACATGTACTTATGAGAACTGTAAGAACAAAGAAATTCTAAAGCTGAAAAATCCTACATTATGCCTCCCTTTAGAAAAAAAAGTGACATTTTAGTGTCTGAAAGGATGATTATAATTTCTGATTAGTTAAAAGAGGTATAGGGGATGCTGAGGAAAATAAATGAAGAAACTACAGAGGCATCTTTCATGTCATGAACACATAGCTGGTGAAGTCTACAACTTGAAAAAAGAATTAATTTGTATGGAACTGGGTTCTATTCAAAGCAGGTGTCTTCAGCCACTAGCATGGTAAAGGTAAGTCTATGCAGAGTATCAGGCTGCAACGGGATGCATTACTTGAATCCATAGTGAAAAGGTCCTGAGGATTTATTTCTGTGAATCTTTTTAATTAGGATTTATATTGTTTTGGTTGAGGCTCTTCATTTTCAATATCTGTAATTTAGCATGATCTGCTCTCAAACCCACCTGTCTCATAAATCTGTTGTCATAGTCATCAATGTAGTAGTTTTGGCTTTTTGGAAATACATTTGACACTATAGCAGAAATATCTATATTTAGAAATATACAGAAAATTCTAGAATAATCAGCTAAAGCAGATGAAATTATTGACTTTGGAGGGTAGCAATTGGGATAAGCAGGATTGAGAACAGATACATTCCTTTTTTCTCCATCAGCCTGCTGTGCATAACTCTGATGAAAATAAACTAAAGGACCATTAACATGTTCAATAAAAGACACTTGATGGGCAATATAAGCCTAGAAATACAACACAGATGAACAAGGCTCCTTATTGCATATCAGTCAGAAATGTACACATATTACAACAAGCAGCATTTAAACATATAATTTAGTTCTTAAGTAAATCAAGGCTGTAGTACACAGAGGAAATTAAAATCTTATTATGGAATGTGTGTGTTTTCTGTCTAGTGTAGAGTTGATTTGGGGATCTCAGCAAGTAAAGATCATGAAATAGATTACTAACCATAAAGCCAGGTTCTACAAATAATTTGGCCCAGTGGCTTTGCCCAAGTTTTCTCTTAGCTCAGTTCCTATATAGAAGAAAATATTCCCTCTGAGGCACTTTGTCATATTTCTGTTTGTCTTATTTAGGATTTCTATTGCTATAATAAAATACCATGGCTAAAAGCAAATTGGGGAGGGAAAGGATTAGCTGGTTTACACTATCACAATGTATCAGCAAAGGAAGTCAGGGAACGAACTTAGGACAGGAACCTGGGGACAGGATCTGACAGAGAAGCCATGTAAGAGTATTACATACTGGCCTGTGTATTCTAGGTTGCTCAACCTGCTTTCTTTATTATATATACCAGGTTCAGCTGCCAAGGGATGACACTGTCCAAACTTCATGGGGCCCTTCCACATCACTCTTGACAAGCCAATCTAAGAGAATAATCTTTGATAATTATGATTCCATTTCCTAGATATGTCTCAGTTTGGGTCAAGTTGACAAAAATTGTATGCAAGTTTAAAGATTAAACTTATATAATCTTTTTATTCTGTGAGTAAAACAAAAACTGGGTTCTGATCTAGTGTTGTCCTGAAGGAATATAGTATGAGGTAAACTGCCAGGCACAGAAAGATAAATACTGATCTCACTTACATGTCGACTCTTAAAAAACAATAAATAAGTAAAAGTTGATCAGCTAAAGCAGAGTTGAATGGTAGCTAAAAGAAGTAGAGATGAGGTGCTGAAGTGGAGTTTAGAGAGATGTCAAAGATACTTTTTAAAAAGCTGAAGTGAGAGTCTGCGCAGGTCAGCTTGCAAACTGTGGAGGGTGAGCGAGCGGACTGCAGAAGCAACACAGCTTCTGGGACAGGCAGAAGTGACACAGCTTCTGGGACAGGCAGAAGCGACACAGCTTCTGGGACAGACCCCGGTTTCTGGCTCCAGATATCCAGGCACCTTCCCCACTAGAGGAGAGGTGGCTGCCTGGGAGGGCTCTGACTGCTGGAGCAGGCGAGAGAGCCATCTTGTGTCCTGGGTCCTTCAGAGACCAGTCTGTGCAGGTGAGCGCACAGAGTGTAGAGGCAATGCATCTAATGGGACAGGCCCTGTTTCTAGCCTTCATCTTCAGCAGGAGGCAGGTCTGAGCTCCAGACCTCTGTGCACCTTCCCTGCAGAGAGTACTCTGACCACTGAGATTCAAGTGAAAGCTGGACTCCCAGGATGTCTGACAAAGGCTAACAGAATCACAGGAGGAACAAGCTCCACCCAGAGACAACTATAACAACTAACTCTGGAGATTAGCAGGTGGTGAAAGGCAAACTTAAGAATCTTACTAACAGAAACCAAGACTGCTCACCATCATCAGAACCCAGCACTCCCACCTCAGCCAGTCCTGAATACACCAACACATCTGAAAAACAAGATTCAGATTTAAAATCATATCTCATGATGCTGGTAGAGGACTTTAAGAAGGGCATTAATAACTCACTTAAAGAAATATAGGAGAACACTGCTAAATAGGTAGAAGTCATTAAAAAGGAAACACAAAAATCCCTTAAAGAATTACAGGGAAACACAACCAAACAGGTGATAGAATTGAATAAAACCATCCAAGACCTAAAAAGAGAAGTAGAAACAATAAAGACCCCAAAAGTGAGTCAACTCTGGAGATAGAAACCCTAGGAAAGAAATCAGGAACCATAGATGTGAGCATCAGCAACAGAATACAAGAAATGGAAGAGAGAATCTCAGGTGCAGAAGATTCTATAGAAAACATGGACACAACAATCAAAGAAAATACAAAATGATCCTAACTCAAAACATCCAGGAAATCCAGGACACAATTAGAAGACCAAACCTACAGATAATAGGAATAGATGAGAATGAAGATTTTCAACTTCAAGGGCCAACAAGTATCTTCAACAAAACTATAGAAAAAAACTTCCCAAACCTAAAGAAAGAGATGCCCATGAACATATAAGAAGCCTACAAAACTCCAAATAGACTGGACCAGAAAAGAAATTCCTCCTGACACATATTAATCAAAACAACAAATGCACTAAATAAAAATAGAATATTTAAAACAGTAAGAGAAAAAGGTCAAGTAACATATAAAGGCAGGCCTAATAGAAATACACCAGACTTCTCACCAGAGACTATGAAAGCCAGAAGATCCTGGACAGGTGTTATACAAACTATAAGAGAACACAAACTCCAGCCCAGGCTACTATACCCAGCAAAACTCTCAATTACCATAGATGGAAAAACCAAAGTATTCTATGATAAAACCAAATTTACTCAATCTTTCCACGAATAGAGCCCTTCAAAGGATAATAAAGGGAAAACACCAACACAATGACGGAAACTACACCCTAGACAAAGCAAAAAAGTAATTCTTCAATAAACCTAAAAGAAGACAGCTTCAAGAACAGAATCCCAACTTTAACAACAAAAATAACAGGAAGCAACACTAGTTTTCTTTAATTTCTCTTAACATCAGTGGACTCAATTCCTCAATAAAAAGACATAGACTAGTAGACTGGCTAAACAAACGGGACCCAACATTTTGCTGCTTACAGGAAACCCATCTCAGGGAAAAAGACAGACACTACCTCAGAGTGAAAGGCTGGAAAACAATTTTCCAAGCAAACGGTCCAAAGAAACAAGCTGGAGTAGCCATCCTAATATCGAATAAAATTGGCTTCCAACTCAAAGTTATCAAAAAAGGCAAGCCCGGGAACTTCATACTTATCAAAGATAAAATCTACCAAGGTGAACTCTCAATTCTAAATCTCTATGCTCCAAATGCAAGGGAAGTCACGTTCATTGAAGAAACTTTAGTAGAGCTCAAAGTATACATTGCACCTCATACAATTATAGTGGGAGATGTCAACACCCAACTCTCACCAATGAACAGATCCTGGAAACAGAAACTACACAGAGACACATGGACACTAACAGAAGTTATGAAACAAATGGATTTAATACATATCTACAGAACATTTTATCCTAAAACAAAAGGATATGCTTTCTTCTCAGCACTACATGGTACCTCCTCCAAAATTGACCATATAATCGGTCACACAACAATCAGATACAAAATATTGAAATTATCTCATGCATCCTATCAGATCACCATGGACTAAGGCTGATCTTCAATAACAGTGTAAATAATAGAAAGCCAACATTCACGTGGAAACTGAACAACACTCTACTCAATGATACATTGGTCAAGGAAGAAAGAAAGAAAGAAATTAAAGACTTTTTAGAGTTTAATGAAAATGAAGCCACAACATACCCAAACGTAGAGGACACAATAAAGGCAGTTCTAAGAGGAAAACTCAAAGCCCTGAGTGCCTCCAAAAGGAAACTAGAGAGAGAGCATACACTAGAAGTCTGATAGCATACCTAGAAGCTCTAGAACTAAAGGAAGCAAATTCACCCAAGAGGAGTAGACGGCAGGAAATAATCAAACTCAGGGCTGAAATCAACCAAGTGGAAACAAAAAGAAATATTCAAAGAATCAACCAGACCACTAGCTGGTTCTTTGAGAAAATCAACAAGATAGATAAACCCTTAGCCAGACTCATTAGAGAGCACAGGGACAGTATTCTAATTAACAAAATCAGAAATGAAAAAGGAGACATAACAACAGAACCTGAGGAAATCCAAAACATCATCAGATCCTACTACAAAAGGCTATACTAAACAAAACTGGAAAACATGGATGAAATGGACAACTTCCTAGACAGATACCAGGTACTAAAGTTAAATCAGGATCAGATTAAAGATATAAACAGTCCCATTTTCCCTAAAGAAATAGAAGCAGTCATCAATAGTCTCCCAACTAAAAAAAAAAAAAAAAAAAAAAAAAAGGAAAAGAAAAAAAAGAAAAGAAAGAAAGAAAAGAAAAAAAGAAAAAAAAAAAAAACAACCAAACAAAAAAATCCCAGGACCAGATGGGTTTAGTGCAGAGTTCTATCAGACCTACAAAGAAGACCTAATTACAACCCTCCTCAAATTATTCCACAAAACAGAAACAGGAGCTACTCTGCCCAATTCTTTCTATTAAGCCACAATTACTCTGATACCTAAACCACACAAAGATCCAACAAAGAAAGAGAACTTCAGACCAATTTCCCTTATGTATAGCGATGCAAAAATATTCAATAAAATCCTTGCAAACCGAATCCAAGAACACATCAAAATGATCATCCATGATGACAAAGTAGGTTTTATCTCAGGGATGCAGGGATGGTTTAATATATGGAAATCCATCAACATAATCCAGTATATAAACAAACTCAAAGACAAAAACCACATGATCATTTCCTTAGATCCTGAGAAAGCATTTGACAAAAATCCAACACCCCTTCATAATAAAAGTCTTGGAAAGATCAGGAATCCAAGGCCCATACCTAAACATAATAAAAGCAATCTACAGCAAACTTGTTGTGAACATCAAAGTAAATGGAGAGAAGCTGGAAACAATCCCACTACAATCAGGGTCTAGAAAAGGCTGCCCACTTTCTCCTTAACTATTCAATATAGTACTTGAAGTCCTAGCCAGAGCAATTCAAAAACAAAAGGAGATCAAGGGGATACAAATTGGAAAGGAAGAAGTCAAAATATCACTTTTTACAGATATGATCGTATATATAAGTGACCCTAAAAATTCCACCAGAGAATTCCTAAACCTGATAAACAGCTTCAGCACAGTAGCTGGATATAAAATTAACTCAAACAAATGAGTGGCCTTTCTCTACACAAAGGATAAACAGGATGAGAAAGAAATTAGGGAAACAACATCCTTCACAATAGTCACAAATAATATAAAATGCCTTGGTGTGACTCTAATTAAGGAAGTGAAAGATCTGTATGATAAGAACTTTAAGTCTCTGAAGAAAGAAATTGAAGATCTCAGAAAATGTAAAGATCTTCCATTCTCATGGATTGGCAGCATTAATATACTCTAAATGTCTATCCTGATGAAATCAATCTACAGATTCAATGCAATCCCCATCAAAATTCCAACTCAATTCTTCACTGAGTTAGAAAGGGTAATTTGAAAATTCATCTGGAATAATAAAAAACCTAGGATAGCAAAAACTATTCTCAACAATAAAAAAAACCTCTGGTGGAATCACCATGCCTGACCTCAAGCTGTACTACAGAGCAATTGTGATTAAAACTGCATGGTACTGGTACAGAGGCAGACAGGTAAATCAATGGAATAGAATTGAAGACTCAGAAATGAATCCATACATGTATGGTCACCTGATCTTTGACAAGGGAGCTAAAACCATCCAGTGGAAAAAAGACAGCATTTTCAACAAATGGTGCTGGCACAACTGGCAGTTATCATGTAGAAGAATGCAAATTGATCCATTCTTATCTCCTTGTACAAATTTCAAGTCTAAGTGGATCAAAGAACTCCACATAAAACCAGAGACTCTGAAATTTATAGAGGAGAAAGTAGGGAAAAGCCTCGAAGATATGGGCACAGGGGAAAAGTCCTTAAACAGAACAGCAATGGCTTGTGTTGTAAGATCAAGAATTGACAAATGGGACCTCATAAAATTGCAAAGCTTCTGTAAGGCAAAAGACACTGTCAATAAGACAAAAAGGCCACCAACAGATTGGGAAAGGATTTTTACCAATCCCAAATCTGATAGGGGACTAATATCCAATATATGCAAAGAGCTTAAGAAGCTGGACTCCAGAAATTCAAATAACCCCAATAAAAATGGGGTACAGACTAAATAAAGAATTCTCAACTGAGGAATACCGAAGTTCTGAGAAGCACCTGACAAAATGTTCAACATCCTTAATTATCACGTAAATGCAAATCAAAACAACTTTGAAATTCCACCTCACACCAGTCAGAATGGTTAAGATAAAAAATTCAGGTGATAGCAGATCCTGGCGAGGATATGGAGAAAGAGGGACAGTTCTCCATTGCTGGTGGGATTGCAAGCTTGTACAACCACTCTGGAAGTCAGTCTGGTCGTTCCTCAGAAAATTGGACATACAATTCCTGGGATATCCATCAATACCTCTCCTGGGCATATACCCAGAAGATGTTCCAACTGGTAATAAGGACACATGCTCCACTATGTTCATAGCAGCCTTATTTATAATAGCCAGAAGCTGGAAAGAAAGCAGATGTCCCTAAACAGAGGAATGGATACAAAAAATGTGGTACATTTACACAATGGAGTAGTACTCGGCTATTAAAAGAGTGATTTTATGAAATTCTTGGGCAAATGGATGTATCTGGAGGATATCATCCTGAGTGAGGTAACCCAATCACAAAAGAAGTCACATGATATGCACTCACTGATAAGTGGATATTAGCCCAGAAACTTAGAATACCCAAGATACAATTTGCAAAACACAAGACAAGAAGAAGGAAGAACAATGTGTGGATACTTCATTCCTCCTTAGAATAGGGAAGAAAAAACCCATGGAAGGAGTTACAGAGACAAAGTTTGGAGCTAAGATGAAAGGATAGACCATCCAGACACTGCCCCACCCGGGGATCCATCCCATAATCAGTCACCAAACCCAGACATTCTTGCCTATGCCAGCCAGATTTTGCTGAAAGGACCCTGATATAGCTGTCTCGTGTGAGGCTATGCCAGTGACTGGCAAATACAGAAGTGGATGATCACAGCCATCTATAGGATGGAACACAGGGCCCCCAATGGAGGAACTAGAGAAAGTACCCAAGGAGCTAAAGGGGTCTGCAACCCTATAGGTGGAGCAACAATATGAACTAACCAGTACCCCCAGAGCTCATGTCTCTAGCTGCATACGTAGCAGAAGATGGTCTAGTTGCCCATCATTGGGAAGAGAGGCCCCTAGGTCTTGCAAACTTTATATGCCCCGTACAGGGGAACACTAGGGCCAAGAAGTGGGAGTGGGTGGGTAGGGGAGCAGCATGGGGGGAGGGTATAGGGAACTTTCAGGATAGCATTTGAAATGTAATAAAGAAAATATATAATTTGAAAAAAAAGCTGAAGTGGGCTGAATTAAACTAGAAATATGATCCAGTGCATGATGATGATGATGTTTAATAAGAGTGTCAGATCCTGGAAATTCATTGAATACACTGTAGATTCTCTGATCATGTACACAGAGTGGTTGTTTCCCCTTTTCCTTACTAGTCACCAATGCTTCTTAACTCTCTTAACTCTTCCATTCTTTTTGTTGCAGCTACAGCCCTGGACCTTTGTGGCAAATTACTCTAAATGCAAAAAGGAAACAGGCAATGATAGGAAAAGATAATGTTCTGAGGCAGACATTGGACTGAAGACCAGGAAGAATGACGTCAGATTTTCTTCCATGAGAAAAGAATCACTGTAAGCAGTAATGGGGGAGAGAAAAACAGGACACTAAATATCCTTAGAAGCATGGAATTGTAGATCAAATACTGTTGCTAGTGAGACTATGGCTTTTGGCCTGTGAGCTTCTATTTTCTCCTTGCAATAGTACAACAATAAAACCTATTTTTATTGGTCAAGCAGAAGTCAGAAGCCAAACTGGTCATTTTAACTGTGAATAGTTATTAAAATTGCTAGCTTAATATTAAACACATGAACTACAGAAAGGAGAAGAGTAAGTGATAGAAGTAGACTGAGCAGATGGAGAAGTTTGTAATTATGTCAAAGAAAGACTTACAGTGAGGCAGTTATACATTGAAAAAGTCCCCCAGGAATAGAAACATTGGGCTGGAGTTGGAGTCTCTGGAGCTCACTATGTGTTATGTGAACTTCCATGTTGTGTCTGCAGGACATGGATTCAGATCATCATGGAGGAAAAAATGTTATGAAGATGCTTTTACTAGACTTTAACATAATTGCAGCCTAGAAACATCTGCTGCCTGCAGAAAACACACTGAAACAATCTTGCTCCCAGAGAGTTTTGTTCAGGAACTGGAATAGAAAGGTCCCCTAGGACTAAACCATGTCACTTTCCTGCTTTTTACCCTAATAGCCACAATGGGGTTGATCATAACTTTGCAGCTCCCAAAATGTGAATGTGGCTTGAAGAGTTCTATGGCCATCTCATCGACCAGATCATAAGAGGGCAAGGTTGTTTCTGAAAGATGACAATTTAATAATTTTGCCCATTCTGTCCATCAGCCCTCTCAGAATGCACTTGCACACATATTTCAATTACAAATGGCAACAAATGTACTATATTTTGCTACACTCTTTTGATAAAAACATTTTCATTTTCTTTCCAAATTTAACAAACAAAAATTCCTACTGGTAAGTGTGCCTCCCTCTGGTAGACAATTGCCTATCTTTGTCTTATGTTAATTACACTTTCAAATTTAGTTACAGACTCAACTTTTATTTTCAGAAGAGTCCAAATAATTTGGTAAAAAAAAATAAGTAAATAAATACAACCCCCAGTAAAATTATCTATGCCAATAAATTGAAAAGGAGAAAAGAAAAAAGATTAGGACTGTGAATATACAGAAGCAAGCGTCTGGAAATAAAGTTGTGTATTAGTATGGCAACAGGGATGAGAGGCTGAATCTCAAGGGTCCAATCATTTTTTTAGTTTTCTTTGTTTGTTTGTTTTTTGGTTTTGTTTGTTTGTTTGTTTGTTTGCTTTGATTTGCTATAATTTTACACAGTCTGCTATTCTTGACCATGGGATTACAAAGACGAATAGGAGAAAACCTAGTGGCTCTAGAAATTCAAAGGATAGGAATCAGCCTATAAAGTGAACACAGCTGTTCCGACATCTCATAATAAAGACTTCAAGCCACAATCACTCAGGAAAATTAAAAAGCTCTTTACATCTAGAAGGAACACTTATACATATCATATAACAGCCATATATATACCAAATGCCGGGCTTCCACACTTCATAAAACACTAATGAACATAAAAGATGAGGTGAGCCCTATTGCAATAATAATGGCTGGCACTGACAAACCAATCTCATCACTAGATAGATCATCCAACCAAAATATTAATGGAAAGACCTCAAAGCTAAACTGTCCCGCAGATAAAATGGCATGATGCATATACACAAAGATGCATTCTGTTCCAATCAAAGGAAAAGCAATACAGATTCCTCTCAGCAGTCCAAAGAACCTTCTCTAAAAGAGATTGTAGGCCATAAATCAACTCACTCCTACCAAATACAAGGAATGCAAAGAGTTTACTGTATTTTTATCAGATTATACTTCAATAAGATAAAGTTTATAACATGCAAAACCCACAGAAACTGTCTTAAAAAAACAAAATTGATCAAAAGCATTACTGTAAGATATGAACATTTGAAAACAAAGGAAAACACGTCAAGGTACTGGATGTGTAGTAAAGTGGTATCATGCTTGCCAAGGGTGCACAAAACACAGAAATCAATCTCCAGAACAAACAAGAGCAAAACAAACAACAACAGCAAAAACCTACTGCAAGAATCAACTATAGTCAAGACCTTCAATAACACAGGAAACAAATGAGATTACATAAGACTATGATGCTTCAGAACAGCAAAGGAAACAATCACCAAGAAACAGAAAGCTATATAGAATAAGCAAAAGAGTCTTTGCCCATTCACACATCAGTCAGAGGATTAATATCCAAGATATATGAAGAGCTGCAAAAAGGAAACATCAGCCAAACTCATCTAATCAATAAATGAACTAATGAACTGAGCACACATTTCTGACAAGAAGAAACACTAATGGCCAATAAACATATAAAAGGATTTTCAACTTCTTTAGCCATCAGAGAAATTCAATAAAACTGTTTTGAGATAAAGTATGACACATACTTATGAAATTTTACTCAACTATTAGAAAAAGAACTCATGGCATTAGCAGGAAAATGGATGCAATCAAAAATAATCAGTGATATAAATTTGACTGATAAGGACAACTACACATTTTCTTTCATATGTGGAACAAAAATTTAAAATGAGACATGTCAGGGCTAATGAACTAGCTTAGTGGTCAAAAACACTGACTTGTTCTTCCAGGGACTCAAGTTTGATTCTCAACACCCACATGACACATGGCAATGCCCAACATCTGTAATTTCAGTTTCAGGTTGTCCTCTTTTGACCTCCTCAGGCACTCCTTGCACATGGGAACACACATACAAGCAGACAAAACACCCATACACAAAATTTAATTTTATATATAATATATAAATGTTCAAGAATCAAAAAGCAAAGAGACCCAGCTTTTGTCAGAACTTTTTATCCAAGAATCAGAAATCCTGGACTCAGTCGAAGAATAAACCTGTAAAGGTAAGCAGATGTTACCTCTGGTCTAGTTAACTAATTGTCCATCCAGGAAGAGGGAACCAGGTTAGTCAGGTAAGAATTTCATCAAACAGAGCAAAAGGAAAACTGGGTCCCAGTGCATGGTTGATTCCTCAGAAGAAAGCAGGATTAGGGCGTGCCATCCACAGTTGATTCTTCCATATTAGCTAATGACTGTTTTCATTATCCCCAGGAGAAATGGGGAGGAAAGATCACTCTATTAGCAAAATGCTTATTTAGTGGTAGACCTTTCACAGGGACAGTCTAACATATAGATTCCTACACTACAGCAGTTGTCCATGAATACATTGAGGTGATATTGATTGTGAGTAAGCAAAATGATGGATCTGCTAGATTTACCCATGAAACACTGTATACACATCAAAACAACACATGGCATCCGACAATGAAATACAGTTATATTGATCAACCAAACTAATACTAGTAAAGATCCAAAATTATTATAACTTGTTTGGGGAAATAGTTCAGTGAGTACGAGTAGTTGCTTTGAAAGCATGAGGACCAAAGATTCTTTCTTCTGTATACATGTGAAAGCTGGATACATGTATATGACTGTAACTCTAGTGTTGAGAGGCAGAAATAAAAGAAATTGGGGAAACTCCATCTTCAGTGAGAGACAGCATCTCCAGGAAATGAAGTAGGAAATGAGAAAGTGACAGAGCTGGGCTTGTAGCAGCCTTCTCTGGGTTCTACATAGAGAACACACATATGTGCACACACATGCTTACACATACATATATATATACATGAACAAAGTAACCTATCAGAATGGGCCACATCTTATCATCCCTTTGAAAGCTTTAGGATTAAACCAATAATAATAACTTTTGCTTAAGTCATAGCCTATTTGCTTTCTGCCAGAGGAGACATGTGAGTCTGTCATGAACAATGAAGATGTCACAATTTATGTGCTCTTGAGTCTAGAATCTTACCAAATGGAAATTTCAGTGCTTTCGGCAATGCTTTAGTTAAGGTCAGGTGGGTTATCTGTCCAACACCGAGTTCCTTAAAACTTCACAGATTATACATAAACACTCTGCCATTATAAAACCCAATTCAAGGTAGAAGGATTAATGTACAATGTAAATTTAATTACAGTTTTAGTCATACACACACACACACACACACACACACACACACACACACACACACACACACACACCCCTGCCAATTCCCGGAAAGAATTGAAACACTTCACATTAGGAACAAAACAAACACAGCTTATTCTGATGTTCTTGCTTTAAATCTCTCAACCCTGTATCTCTGCCAGGTGTGACAGCGCCTTTTATTTCAGCAATGAATACACAATGGCACTACTTCTTAGAAATCTTAGACCAAAGAGAAAGTCATCTCCCCAGCTATCCATTTCTGCAAACAACAGCTCCTTCTCAAATTTCCACTCCCTTCCTCTCATCTCAGATATAGCCTGTCCTGTTTTCCCAGGGTCTGAGTTTGGAAAGCAGCCTTCTTTTCACACAGTCTCAGACTCTGTTTTTAGTGACAATTGTTCTGTGTCCTCTGAAGATGGCCATCTGTTCACCTTGGCGGATGTGAGTATCTCATTACCTGTCAGGTTTCTAAGTTGGCTCCTTTATCCATAACAGTTTGATGCTTGTTGGTGCCAGTCTCCTTTTGGGTCAGGGAGGTGATTTCAAAGTCTCTCAGAGCTTCAGGAGATATACAAGCATCATCCTGATTGTGTGGACATCATTCACCTTCTGTGCATGTCAGTGGGCAACCCCTTCCTCACCAGATACATGTTGTGAATGCAAGCTAAACAAAAAAATCTTGACACCATTCCTGTTATTCTCTGGGTCCAAATAATACAGAGGGTAAAATAATTTAATAAACAGGTTGACTAAAATCCTGCTTTAAAAAAACTCATTATTTGCATCTCAAAATAAGTTTTGATAGATCACCAGTGCCAGGCTAGTTAAGCAGCCTAGACCAGTCTTTCTGTATTTGAGACTGCTGCCCTTATTGAAATAAGAGACAGGAGATAATTTCAGATCTCTGTATGACCTTAGAAATCATTCTAAATTCAGTTCTTGCCTTTTCTTTTTCCAAACTGGCAAAACATGTTATGAAGTAATGAAGTCACTTGTAATTCTAGTATAAATTTCAGCCTAAATCCAGTTTGCCAGAGGTTAGAATTAAGTGTGGAAACACTGAGATGAGGGGACTAGCATTTATTGAGAATTGGCTAGATATCAGTAATTCTTATAATAGGAATTCTTTTGATTATTGTGTCTGTTTATATGAGTCTTTATTTACAAGCAGGCAGCGAATCAGTTTTATCCACTTCCATTCAGCATTTAAGTGTATGTGTTTTTAAAACTGTTTTTTATATTTGTTCATCTATTCAATTGTTGTAAGGGGGAAAAAAGAGTGCACATGCCACTGTGCACCCAGGAACGTCAGAGGGCAACTTTTGGGAGTCACTTTGATTTTCTCTTTAAACCATATGTATCCCAGGTAATGTCTTGAAGGCAAGAGCTTTTCTGTGCTGACCCATGTTGCTTGTTCCAAGCTTATGTTTTTTAAAAAAAAAAAACAAAACTTGTGTTGTTTTGAACAGAACAAAAGAATTATTCTCCGGACACATCTTAAAGTGCACAATACTTGCTATCTATAAGCTAACTGTTGTGTGGAGAAACATACCAAACAACAACTCAGCTCCATGATGCCAACCCTGATCCTGCTAACTATCATATTTCTGAATGTGAATACTTTTCATTATACATATGAGAATCTATTATATATACACGTACTATACATACATTCATTCAGCATTTTGCCCCATTTAGTTCATTTTGAAGATCTCGAATGCTTACCCTTCTTACTGTAGAGATCAATGTTTTTATTTTTTAAAAGAGAAGTTGTATTTTATTATACATATATGAATGCATTTTCTTTGTCTCTTCATCTCTTGATGGGCACTCACCTCACATTGATTACCATATATCAGCAGCTGTTAAGGCTGCAATGATTATTGTAATATATAGTTGATATATTATTTTCAATTATTTTTAAAATATAGAGAAGTGCTATTACTTAGTCATAAAATAGTTCTATTTTTTCAAGTTTTGAAAAACCTCCATACTATTTTCCTTTTCTGTATGTCCTACTGATTAATAGTTTGGATACAACATTCTTGAGGAGCTTACCTAATAACTGTTTGTACATGCACAGAGAACTATGTATTTAAATCTTTTGAAATTGTAAAACTGGAAGTAAACATAAGGGAACATGCCATGCCTTAGTTTATGCAGTGTTTTTTGTGATTGCAGCAGCAAAATCTCAACTAATAAAACAAAATGAGAAAGATTGTATTAGACTAACCATGCCCAGGAATTCAAAAGCACTTGGGTAACCTGCATACAATCAGCCTAGATCATATTTCAGCATAGATGAGATAGACAATCTCCAGGTCTCACCCACTTTCATGAACATATATGCCATTAATAGTTGCTGAGAGAGGAAGAACTATTCTTTTTAAGGGTGTGGCCACTGATAGTATTCCCATATTTCGAAGGATGGGCTTATACATACTCATGAATGTATGAGCAGCAGTGATGGAACTTGGCTGAGTTGCAACAATGAGACAAAGATGTGCTTAGAGGGACAAGAGGAAGCTTAAAGGCAAAAGGGGGTGGTTATGATCATGCTTCATGGTACACATGCATGAAAGTATCAAGAATAAAGAAAATATAAACTTTTAGGCATTTCAAAAGAAACAATCAGACTAAAATGACAACCCATGGAATGGAGACCACACCTGTGAATAATGTATATGGCTAGTTTAATCCCCAGAATGCATAAGAACTATTTGTAATTCAGAAGCAAACCAAAAATCAATACTGGTTATCCTCCTGAAGGATAGCTACCTCATGAGGCAAAGACTAGGTGGCTTATATTGATGAGGTAAGGGGAGGTTGCAGAGTTAGGTTACAAATGCAAAATGACTATGCATTGTTGTGCCCATTCCAGTTTTAAAAACCTAATGAAAGATTTCTCGTTACGGGCATGAAACATAAGACTCTCGATTGACAGCACTTCTTCCAAGAAGAAAGCTGAACAAGTAGAACAGTAACTCTTCATGGCCCATGGATGCCTGATATGATATGGGGAACTCAGAATACACGAAGAATCCCAACTTTACAAGGGCTGATTTGACTGCTGATTAAGCTGGGTTGGAATTATGAACAGCTGTTTGCCTGCGACAGGGTAGCCACATAGTCACGAATGCCTTCACGTTTCCATTTTTCCTGCCCTGCTCCCTCAAGTGCTGTGATCATCTCGCCTAGCAAAACCTCAATTATAGTTGGGAAATTTCTAGAGACAACACACACACCATCCCAAGAGAAAAACCATTTGTAGGTGCCTTAAGTTTAGGAGAGTGCTGTGCTTTTCTGAGTCTTATATGGTACGGCCATATCCATATCTTGATGTTAGTGTTCCCGTTAGTGACACATTCTCTTACACTTGAAACAAGGAAAGTGACACCCCCATTTCTAATCTTTTTTTCACTTCTGTCTCTCACCTATATGGGTTTTGCTGATAAATAAGTTTGAAGGTCATAGCCTAGGGGCACGGGCTCACTAAGGCACTGACAGCTAATCTTATGCAGAATACTTCTTTTCCCACACTTTACCATCACACACATATCGGCTTCCTTTAATACTCACAGGTTAGGGCTAAAACATATTTTAACTCAGTTAACCTAAATATTCTAGTTTTCTCTCAGTTGCTGTGTTAAAACAGCCTGATTAAAACAGCCTATAAGAGGAAAGGACTTATTTCCTCTTCCTGGTCACAGGCTTTCATGGAGAGAAGCCAGGCCAGGAACTCATGCAGGAATCTAAAGCAAAGAGCTGTGGAGGAAAGCTGCTTGCTGGATCACTCAGAGGTTAGCGCTTAGCTAGGTTGCTTATACAGCCCAGGACCATCTCTGTAGGGATGGGGTTCCCTTCCATGGACTGAATGCTATTACATCATGCAGTAGGCAAAATCATTGTTCACAGGCATACCAACAGAACAATCTGTTAGACAATTACTCATTGAGCTTAGTTTTTTAAAGGTGTTTCTAGGCTTTGTCAAGTTGACAGTCAGTGTGTTCTAAATTCAGCAGCCACATCTTTCCATCTCCACTGCCTTAATGTTCATTTATGGTATTGTCTCTCACCCAGACTAATAAAATATTATCTTAATAGATGTTCTTTGTTCCCTGTGGCTCCAGTCTGTTCTCCACCATTTCTCCATGGGTCTAACCCATTGCTTGTAGCTCTCTTTTTGTCTGGCAAAGACTACAATGGCCACAGTTTAGGTTAGAGGAAGAGCACATGTGGTCATGATCAGAACATCTTGGTTCAAATCCTGGTTCATCTGTTATCAGATCCTTTTTTCGTCCAGAGAACTCTGCCTCACTAGCACATGGAGAAGGTCCCCACTATTACAGTGGGTTTAAAGTCTCAAATTATATCATTTGTGCTGATGTGTTGGTTACTTCCCCTATCCCAGGACTATTTTAGCTTTCAGACATTAAAAAAATAAAAGATTATTTAAGCCAATCAAACCATCTAAAATATGATGAGAAAATAGAGGGGATGAACCTGCCACTCACAGAAACAGAAATGAGGAGTAAAAAGCTATAAATTCAAGGCAGGAAAATGGCCTGAGACTAGCACAGTCAGAGATTACAGTACAGGGTCTTCTACATCCCTCCATCCATTGCCCATGAGTCAAGGGTCTCTGAGAAGGGGTCTGGTCCATACAGACAGAAAAAAAGATTCCAGAAAGAGGTCACAATGATTACTATAGAAAAGAAATGAAGAATGGGTCCTGTGCTAGTTCAGGGTCACATAGTCCTGGCTCAGGTCCAGTGGATCAGAGTTGAAAACTATGGACAAGGACAAGATATTTAGACTCCTTGAGCTTTGCTCTTTCATGCCTAATATGCAGTAAAAAGAATGTTAGCAGGCATGTCAAATTATTCTGAGAGTCACATGAAGTTCCAGATGTTAGTGTTGAGCATACTTCTTGGCTGGGGTTGAAAGCTCAATAAATCCTAATTATCATCATTAGAGATAGGAATCATTGTATACCACTGATTGACTGGGCTGATTAGAGGCCTTGTAGGCCAAGCTGTTGAAGCTCCACACAGTCCTCCTGGCACTAGCTTTGATTAACCAGTAACTTCTTGTTACAAGTACCCCAGGCTTCCATTCTTGCAAATGAGATAGTGCTTAGCTTACACACAGGGAAGGTAGAGATGCCAGGAAGTCCATCTTTCTGGAAGAAGTGATCTGCCAATGTCTAAAGGGAATTTCTAGACAAGTTATCTAGCTGCCTTGCCTTTCAAGCAGGTACCCTTGAGAAATTGTCTCTTGTTGTTTCTAGAATGTTTTTTTGTATGATCTAGTTCAGGTGATCAATGGAGTCCTTCCTGTCATCTCATTTTCTTCTGTGCTTCTGGTTTACCTTCCACATCATCTAGTTAAACTCAAGTCCCTGTCTCAGGTTACACTTATGAGGTAATACACCACAAATATGAAAATTCCTTAATGGTAAGATTTTTTTTTAAAAAATACTATGAAATACATTATAGTTGGGATAGGAGAAAATCTGAGATACAAAAATGCAAAAAGTGATTGTAGATGACAATACATTTGTAATGCAAAAAAAGAGTGTGTTCTTCAATCTATTTTGGTCCATTCAGGGATGCCCAATAAATAGCTAGTGCATTAGTTTGTTTCAACTGCTACTTTCAAATCCCATAAGCTAGAGTCTTCTCAATAGTGAAAATTTATTTCTTTCAATTCAGGAAGCAGCAAGCCCCAAATCCAGATGCTAGCAGAGCTGATGTGTGGTACTATTCTGTTTCTGTGGGTCAGGGCTACCTCACAAATGCTGCCTCCTCACTTTGGGTAAAAGAGTGAGGAAGCTCTCTAGAATCTCTCTTGTGTGTGCTGGGGGATGCACACATACAAGTCTTTACATGGAAGAGTGCTCATACGTACATTACATGTATTTGGGTGTGAGTATGCAAGTAGATGCCAGAGGATAGTGTCAGGTATCATTTATCAGGCATGTGTATTGTTGTTGTTTGAAACAGGGCCTTCCACTGGACTGAAATCTCACCAAATATGGTAGGACAGTAAGCCAGCAAGCCCCAGGGACTTGTCTCTCTCAATTGCCCATCACTACAACTCTGCTACCTATCTCTTTATATTGGGTCTATGAATCTACACACATATTTTCATCTGTACTAGGCAAAAGCTTTACCCAGTAAGCCATCTCCCCAGTCCCAAGATCTCTTTTGGCAAGCCACTAATGCCATCATGAGGTCTTTGATTTAAAATCTAACCATCCCAAAGGCCTCACCTCCAAATACTATTAGGATTTAAACATATTAATTTGAGAGGTGAATATTCAAAAGTAAATACAAGAGAAAACAGTGGATTGTGGATTTAATGACTGGATTGCCTCCCAGTTCATGTTAATGCCTTACCCCAAACTACATTTTCAAGTAGGCCCCTATAAGGAAACAAATAGAACAAGTGAGAGACTTTATAGAAAGAAACACTATAGAGTTGATTCTTCTCAGAACACAGTCTCTAAAAGAAGACCATATGAGGACAGAGAGCAGAGGCGGTCATCTGTGATTCACAAACCAAGCCCTCGCTGGACACAGAATTGGCCAGGAGTTTTGATCCTGGACTTCCACCCTCCAGAACTGTGGGAAAATAAATTTCTACTGTTTAAGCCCCACAGTCTGTGGTATTTGTTATGACATTTTGAACATAATCATAGAGGATATGTGGCAACACATTTGCAGATGTTATCATTAAACAGCCTCACTGTGATGCTTGTTCTTCCTCGGAGCTTCATGGGTTCATCAGAGAAAAGCCAGAAGCAAAGAGAGAGCAGGAAAGCTTCCAATTGGGTGTTCTTAGGGACAGAGAAGACAGCAAGCAGCTCTCAGCGTGGAGATCTCAACCTTGAAATTTCGACGCCTGTGCCTGTGGTGAGATCTTAAGACAGAAGTGAGCGTAAGGACACTTGAAAAGACATCCAATACCCAGTGAGAATCTCCATTCCCCACTGGGCCAGGTGCACAAAGACTTAATCTCCTTTAAGAATAATGTATGGTGAGGCAGAAAAGTTTAACAATATCCATAATTGAAGTCCCAATCTCTATTTTATAAGCTAAATGTGTGTCCTCCTGATGATTTTGAGGCGTGCAGAGAAGCCCAACTAGTAAAAGATTAAACTCTTCGATAAGCTTGTAAACAGAGTCTTCTGTGTCAGTAATAGCATAATTTAATGGAAAATAAACAAATATGACTGTGGTTGTCAAATAAACTGTATTTGGTATTGAGTCAGACTAGTGTTTAGGATTTTCTAGAAAAAAATGGATCAAAAGGAGACAATGAACAAAAAATAGACTTGTTTCTAAGGATAGATTGTAACACTCTTATGCTATGGACTATTCTTGACATTTTAGCAACTGTGGGGAGATGGTCCATCCTCAGGCCCATTTCATAGCTTAGTTTTGGCTGTGTCCCTTTACCTCTTGGCCAAAACCTGGATTTAATGAGTAATGATCACTCTAATATGGAAAGGATGTGGGTGGTAAGCTAGATGAGAGGCCTACATGAAAAACATCTTTTCCATATGACTATGGCTCTCCTAAAGATACACACAGGGTCTTCTAATTGATAGAGGGCAAAAGGTGAATTCCTAAAAGTAGAGGAAGGTAAGAAGGCCCAAGTACAACCCAAACTTACTGAATGATTGGTCAGCAGAATTTGATTCTGATGATTAGCAGTCAAGATGCCAATATGGGATGGGCTAAGCTCCTCATAATATTGAGCTGTCTTTTTTGACTGAACTTCACAATTTTCATGTCCAGGGTGTGTTACAGTGATAAGATCCTGGGATAGAATGGCCATTGAACAACAGTATCAAAGACAGACATGGTTAAAAGGAGAAAGCACTGAGAATCTAGAGCTATACCCTAAGTCAAATACTGGTCTTACAGTTACATAAATAGTTAAGATGAAGGCTTACTTTGTAAAGATTTTGTCAAAAAAAAGAATAAACATGGTAGATAAGAGCCATTCATCTGTGGTTAAGAATAGCTACTGAATGGTAGTGCAAGTAATGTTGATGACAATAATATAGATCTTTCAGAATAAATAAAACAATAGAAAATATTCAAACCATGCGAGTTAGTTTATTGTTAAATAACAAGCTAGTATCATCTAGGAAGAGGGAACCTAACTTGAGAAAATTCCTGCATCAAATTGGCCTGTAGGAAGTCTGTAGTGCATTTTCTTGATTAAAGATTGATGTGGAAGGGTTTAGCCCACTGTAGGTGGCACCCTCCCGGGAAACAGTCCTGGGTGGTGTAAGAAAAGAGTCTGAGCAAATCATCAGAAGAAAGTCAGCATGCAGCATTCTTCTGTGGTCTCTGCTTCAGCTTCTGCCCCCCAGTTCCTGCCATTAGGCTCTAGTTCTGATGTCCCTTGATGATGGACTATAAACTCTAAGATGAATTCTCTGAGTTACTCTTGATCATGATGTTTATCTAAGCACTAGAAAACAAGCAAGGATATATACTATGGTAAACACTGACAGAAATATAAGCTAAAATCTCCAAAATTCAATCCTTCAAATGCCCAGGCTAACTCTATATAATGGGTACTCTCTTATTCTTACATTACCAAACAGAGGCATATGGAGTTAAGTGACTTGTCCACAAGGGTGGCTATATCTTGTCAGGGACAGAGCAAGTTTTTATATTTGGCCTCTGTCCCTAGGATTCTCTATTCTATGGTTGAGTTGTGCTCCTTTCCCTATTGTGTCTCACATTCTTCTCCCTCCAACTCTTGATCCTTCTGGATGCATTTAGTTTATTTGCCCAGTCACATTACCAGGAATCATTGGTGACAAGTCTCATAGGAGTGTAACACATATCTGGAACCAGAATGCAACTGTGGAGATGAGGAAATGAATCCATGTCTTCTAAACCCTCATGGGTTTAGTAAATACTTCTTGGGTATGTGAGGTTAATTTTATAAATCAACCTCAGTGGGTCAGCTGTCCCAACATTTGACCAAACATTATGTCTTTCATTTTTGTTATGGTGTTTTTAGATGAAACTTACATTAAAATCACTACATATGCACTGAAGATTGTCCAGCAGAATGTGGTAGGTCTCATTCAATGAGGTGAGGCCTAGCTACAACAAACTACTTGCTCAGAATGAAGATTGAACTAGAACAAATTCTAAGCCAGGAATGGTAATGCTTAAAACTATGCATTTGTGAGAGGAATACAGGAGAACAAGGTGTCCAATATCACACCTTGTTAGACTCATACGGACTTGGTAGCCTACTTGAGTCACACAAGATCCCATCTCAAGAAAACAAAACAAAGTGAAAATCAGCTCTGATATTTTTCCTTCTATACACACAATGCATTGGGCCTTAAATAGTGTATCTCTCTGAACTGCTAACCTACTAATTTGCCTTACCAATTCTAAACTTACCCAACATCGCATAATCATGTTATCTACTATTTAAACTCCCCTCCTCTCACCTCTCTTTGTCAGTATAACTCAGAACTACATAGCCTTTTCCTACCAAAAACAGAATGGCAGAGATACGAGATTTGGAGACTGTGGTACTCACTCATGTGAACGGAGTATCTGTCTATCTCAAGCACAATTCCAAAGTCTGGATTCTCATTAAATAGCTCCCTAACCTGCTGGTGCATTGCAAAAAAAATGGTAAGAAAAGGAAAGCGATTGTAGGATAAAGATGTTTGGTTCAGAGATGATACCAGAACCCTTTAACATCTTGATAACTGGTGCTGATAAAAGCAATAGTCTCCCTCTTTCTCAATGATGTTTAGGAGCTCAGAGCTCTGCCTGCTACTCTACTCCATGTGTACTTCAGGTTCCATTTGCTGGGACCATGTGAGGATTCCCTGAAGGCCAGAAATTGAAAACCTTCAATCAGATAATTTCAATTGATGCTTCTGAAGTTTTTCTCATCCTGAAATTCACCCCTGACCCAGTGAAGAACGATGGAGAGATTGGAACAACAAAGAAGGAAATGAGTTGCTATGAAAACAAGTCCCCAAACAGCATTAAGAATGGGAAGGAGACAATAAACACTTGTCATCTGTGACAGAACATAGAAAAGCTGCCCTAGAATTTTTCAGTAGGTGACTGACCTTAAATAAAGAGGAACCAGTGTCTCCAAGGTTAGGAAGACCTTGATTTCAGAAGGTTGATAAAATAACACTGGGAAGGAATGTTTGAAGAAAGCAACAGAGCAGGATTCGAGAAAATAGAGATTCATCTTTCCACCAAATTAGGAAGAGTAAGAGGACCCAACGGACATCACTCTCTCTTCCTCGTTCCCTTAGCTTTTGATTCTTGGAGAGGTACCTTGAACACACTTCCCTTCCAATATGAGACATTAAAGAAAACAGTAGTTGACAGAATAGTGTCTTCAAGAGGGTCAGAGGAGGTTGCATTGAAGCAGAACTAGACTAGCCACACACCAAGTATTTCATGAAGCTCTCTGCTGCTCATGCACCTACATTGTCCTATCAGTCAGATATCAAATGTTAGAGAAGGAGCACAAGAGCCTGTATCCAACAGTGTTAATGCTTCATCCAGATCCTCTCCAATTCTTTCTATATTTACTTGGTGTTTGTTTATTAATGTGTGTGTTTCCTTAGCAACTCTCAACATGCTCCAAGTCATCTTGGCTCACAGCATAGTACATAATACTTTTCTTGGGAAGGCTATGTCCAGGATCCCTGATGGCATAGGCTACAAGAACAACCTAGGAACTCATTTAACTGGGTATCACTTGACTAGGGACAGACAGATGTCAGAATAGTAGGAGCCACTCCCATATCTTAACAGAAAGAAGTCAGAGCTCCACTTCACACTTAAGAGCTTGACTCTGGAAACAAGCTGAGGCAAACCCTCTATGAAACCTTCCTTGATCTCTGTTTGTTTATTTGTTTGTTTTTACCCCAACCCCCCTTTCCATCTGTAGTAGTTTGAATAGGAATGGCCCCCATAGACTCATAAGTTTGAAAGGTTGGCCATCAGAGAATGGCATTATTAAAAGGTATGGCCTTACTGGATTAGGTGTGGTCTGGTTGGAGGAAGTGTGTCACTGTGGAGGTGGAATTTGAGATCTTAGTTGTGTTCAAGCTAGGCCTAGTGTAACGGTCTCCTTTTGCTGCAATTGGATCAAGATGCAGAATTCTCAGTTCCTCCCCCAATACCATATCTGCCTGTGTACTATCATGCTTCCCTGCACGAGAGTAATAAACTAAATCTCTGAAACTGTAAACCATCCCCAATTAAATGTGAGTTAATTTATAAGAGTTCCCATGGTCATGGTGTCTGTTCACAGCAATAAAACCCTAACTAAAACACCATTATTCTGTACATCTTGTTCCTCTGTAAATTATTTTAAAAATCATATTCACTTCAGGGTAGACATCCACGGTTCCTGTGCAAATCATGAGATTTTGTTATTAACTTTAAATGACTAAGTCAATAAGAGAAAGGGTCAAAGAAGAAATCAGCAGGACCCAGGGTCCAAAAATAGAAAGTCCCCAAGAAAAAGATAACAATGACTCTCGTGAAGGTGAAGATACAATGTACACCGTCAAGGAGATTGTGTGCTACTGAGAAAGTGCGCGATGCCAGTGGAGTACACTGTCCAGAGGCTTGTGAGGTAGGCAGGGATCTGCAATGGGAATTGGAGAAAGAAGAACATCTTCTCAGTCTGTCTCTCTCCATCTCCACAGCACAGGAGCAGATGTCATTCTGCCACCTAGAAACCTCTTGCTGAGCACCTAATGTGCCTGCCATTTATTGTGATCCTTCTTTGTTCCCCAGGCTCTGACCCTTTCAAAAGCATAGAGTCCATCAGCCATGGACTTCAGAGAAGCAGTGGCTAAGCGGCTCAGGGATGAGAGAGATTTTTTTATTCCCCTAGGGAATAAAGTTAAGCATGCTGAAACTCTCATGGTCATTTCACATGCTGTGTGAAGAGGCAGGTGAGGGGACACCCAGAGCCTAGTCAACAGTACAAGATGTAGGCAAAGTCCTAAAGACTCTAAAATACAGGCTAATGTGGCCCAAGAGAAGAAAGAAAGGAAGGAAGGAAGGAAGGAAGGAAGGAAGGAAGGAAGGAAGGGAGGGAGGGAGGGAGGGAGGGAGGGAGGGAGGGAGAGAGAGAGAGAGAGAGAGAAAGAGAGAGAAAGAAAGAAAAAAAGAAAGAAAGAAAGAAAGAAAGAAAGAAAGAAAGAAAGAAAGAAAGAAAGAAAGAAAATGTGTCCATGCTAATGTCTTTGAACTTTAATTATTAAGATACAGTGAGTAAATGCATGTTTTCATAAGAACTGTTTTATTTGTAGCTGTTGCACAGCAGCAACACATGTGCATTATGCAATGAACAAATCAGCTAACATGCCTGTTACTTCATTACTTGTCATCTCTGCAATGGGGATTTTAAAATCTTTCCTTTTAGCTAGCTTGAAGAGGAATGTTTGGATCTCTGGGCACCTTAAGTGGATGATTGACAGCAGCTACACAGAAGGTTAATTGACAGTCCTGCCTCCACCTGTTAGCCATGGGCTGTTGTCTATTTTTGCTGAAACAAGTACAAACACCACACTATAATGCCTGGATGTCTAAGTGATCAAGCCAACTATGTCCCCTGAATGCATTTATATGTAGTTTTTTTAGTATCATTAATTCAGCAAATTGTCCCTTAAGAATGACATATTTTTATGTGATGTCTTTTTTTCCCTCCTGCTACTTTGCTGTCTCCTTGGGAAACTCTCTTGCAGAACTAACAATTAGCATACAATTAAATATAAAAGCAATCAACCCAGGGAGATGCCTCCTATAATTTCCAGCAATCTTGCCTGGGCCCTGCATCCTTCATTGCTTGACAACTCAAGTCCAGGTAGCAAAACATTCAATTATGAGCAGTCCCAATATTGAAAGGAGTCCTGGATGCAATACAAAATCAAACAAATGAGGGCTGCCTCATTGCTTTGCAGCCAGCAGAGATGGGGGAAGGGGTACCAGGAGGTATGAAAATATGCACATTGACCTGAGGTCCGTGGGAGTCACTAATGAAGGCAATCTGGCCAAGCAACTTTGGAAAGAATACAGACCAGCTCTTTGTTGCAACTCTCCCTGTTTTGCTATTAAAATATTTCCTTAGGAGAGAAATTCTATATTTCCAGAGCAGGTTAGTGGGGCCAATACAATTCCAAGGGTAATGCTAGTCATTTGGAAAACGAGGCAGCCAGGAGCTGTTTGTTGAAGTTTACTCTGTGCCAAGCCTTTCAGGAATATTTTTCATAACTCTCACAATAATTTCACCAGGGCATTCATCGTCCTCATTATAAACTTGAAAAACAATGATTTAGATTTTCCATTAGAAATTTATTACGATGGGTCATTCAGGAGAAAAAGAGAAAGGAGGAGTGCTTTTTAGATATTCCTGGAGAACTACATGCAATTTGAGAGATACTATTCACTTTTAACTTTTACAGATAAAAATATTGTCCAATATTTTTTGACATTAGCTTAGCTTCCCACACTGATCAGCAACAGAGAAGTCACATCATCTGTGCTGTGAATCAAGGTTCTCCAGGTACACAGGTACAGTCCAAGTGGGTCTCCAATTCGAGAAAAAGGGTTGAAGAAGACAAAAGAGCTTAGACTATTTCAAGCCCCTTACATAGGACAGGGCTTAGAAGTAGCTGAGAATTAGCATTCTTACAAGGCTACAAAGCGAGGGATACATTTATCAGTTATCTAAATAATCATCTAATACATGGACATCCCTTTATTATTTACTGAGCCTGCTATTACATGGGCCTGCTATTGTACTAGGTAAGGAAGTGCATAATTGAATGAAACAGAGTCCATGGCATATTTGCAGGTTAAGAGAGAAGGAGAAGTTGTAGAATTGGGGTTAGAGAGGTGGCTTAGAGCTCAAAATGAGTTCTCTACTTCTCATCACCATAAGTAGTTCCCCTAACTCAAGGGAGAACCAACACTCTCTTGTAGACTGTGCAGCCACCTGCACTCAATTGGAGAACACACACACACACACACACACACACACACACACCCTTTGCACACACACCCTTTGCAAACACATATACACATAATCAGAATCCAAAGGCTTTCACAAGTAAAGGTGAAATATGTAATAACAATGTGCAAGTAGCATCAGGTAGGGTAGGGGAAAACCTAGTGTGAGTGAGCTCTAAGGAAGGATAGACGGCTGGCAGGAGTGGCACTTGAACTGAGAACTGAGTGACAGGGAAGTTCCATGAATGAACAGGCTGAGGAGGAAACAAGGCAGGTGCATTTTCAAACATGAGAGAGACAATGTGTCTCCTGAAGAGCAGCAGGGTACACATAATGCACAAATCTATACTTGTAGTAAGGTTTGGAAGTAACAAACCAACTGGTTCCTCATAGTAACAGTGACACTTTTATCACTGCAAGTCACACTCTAAACACTCCTAATGACAGCCAGAGTCAATTCTTACAGGAGACCCTCCTTGCCGATGTGAGGATAGAACTACTCCAAGGGTCTTCTGTTGGTAAACAGGAGAAACTGTACATGAACATGGATAGAGTGTCCCAGATTTACTCTCATAATAACTTCGCTATAATGCCACTTTATGCGTTAAACAGGATCAGAGAAACGTATGTGAGTAACTGGGGTTACTTCCCCTTGCACTGCTTAAGACTTTATAATCAGCCATAGGTGTACTATATCTGGCATCGTGCTCCTTGGGCTGCAGAGAGATTAATTTACTAATTACTGCGCTCATGCCTATCAATAAGAACTTTCTAAGGAAATATAATTCTAAGAAAATATAATAGATCATTGGTTTCAGCTATTGAATCCTGTGGATTCAATCAGTCCCCATTGGGGAAGTCTGGGGACTAATTGTTAGTGATATGGTTTCCAGGCAAGGTTTTGCCTATATTCCAGTGAGTGCTGGTTGCCAGGCAGGGTTCAGCTGCCTGCTCCTCAAGCTACAGTGAAATACACACTATGGACACCACCAAGGAGAAAGCACAGGACCCGTGCTTTAAGAGAACGCAGGCTCTGGCCATGCTTCTGTGATTAACTTTATATAATTTTAGAGACTTCCCGTCTTTGCTTGCTTCAACTTTCTTCCCAACAGAATGAAGATGAGAGCACCTGTCCTAAAGGACTTGGCAGAGTAATTTCAGCCTACTTTATCACTACTGTGACCAGCCAGGAGCTGAAAGATGTCATTTCACTAATCTTCTAGGTGCATATGAATGGTTTTGAGAGCTTAAGAGTTTCTGGTGACTGTAGGAAGAGCAGAGGCTAGCTGTAGAATTGAGAACACAAGAGGCTGTAAGCCAGGAGATCAAGAATAGAGTCTCACGCAGGATGAAAGCTTTAAACTAAGCCCAAATCAAGGTCAGAGCAGCACAGTAAAGGGCTAGAACACAGAGGGATGTTCACACAACCCAGTCAATTTGCTAGGTCAAGGAATGGGTAAAGTGGGTCGCTAGGCTACCTTCAAAGCTTTCAGTATCTGGGAAGCACACAAAGTCGCTCATTTATTCATGTGTTTTCTATTTTATAATTTTCTTCCATTTAGTCAACAAAGAATCATGTGTCTTAAGACTGTGTCAGTGCTATTCTAGCAACTTGGAATAGAACAATAGCCAGGGTCTCTTCTCTAGACATCTTGCAGTCCCAGGGGGCACAGACAAGGAGGATAAACAGACTGGAATTAAACAATGATACATTGTGTTGTGACAAGTATCATAAAAATGGAATCTGGAGGTTGCTTCATAAGTAACCTGCATTCATTTTAGGTGAAGTAGTCAAAAAGGACTCTTCTCATCCTTTTTTTTTTTTTTTTTTTTTAATAAAACAACTTCATTCTGAAAGTTTCAAATTGCAGAAAATGAAAGCATAGAATACTTGTATGGCAGCCATACAGACTTAGAAATTGTTCACATTTTGCCTGAACCATTTGAAGAAAATCTGTGAGAATTGTGGAGCTTCCTTCCTAAATATTTTAGTACTTAGTTCATAAAAGGAAAATTCTTCTGCCCACCTCCGTATCATTATTATAAGCAAGAAATATAATATTTAGGCAGTTAAATCAGACAATAATAGATTTTAGACTTAGTGGGACAAGACCTAAAGTTAATAAACTATAGATACCCATAAAGTCAAATAAAAACCAAATTATTTTGTTTATATTGATGATATTAAAATATGATTGTATTATTTGTAATACATTTTTCTTTTTTCTTTTTTTCCCATCCTTGCTTCCTGACTTGGCGTTGCATGCATGATTTTGCATGTGTTTGCATGAGGAGACCCAACGTTGATACCAGGAGTGGTCCTCAGTTGCTCAAACACCTCACTCATCAAGGAAAGACCTCACAAACCCAGAGCTTGATGGTTATCCATGCTCACTAGCTTTCTCTGAAGATTCCCTGCCCCAGGTTCCCAGGGATGGAGTTGTATGAGGATGCCACATCCATCTGACCTTCATCATGGTTTCTGAAGATCCAAGTTCTTACATTTGGGGGACAAGGATTATTTCCCTAGCCCTCAAATGTTCCTCTATGGATACTGGTCGATGGTAAGGCATTACACATTTCATATATTTAAAAAAAAAAAAAAACACAGCTACTCACAAGGTATGTTGAGTGTATTCATCATTTGGAAACAATTTACAGAATGTTATTGGATTCTTTTTTTTACTTGGTTTTTAATACATTGTTATTTTACATATTAATTGATTTCAACTGAAGGTTCAGAGGAACTCCTGGATTGTACATTTAAATAGGATTTCAAGCGCAGAGCTTTCCTTCTGCTTGCACCATGCGATGAAAAACATCACCAAACTGCAATCTTACCTTAGGAAATGCATCTCCATTTTTTTTTATGGGGACAACTATATTTTTGTGTATTGCTTTAATTCCTTAAACCAAAGGAAGCAATAAAGCCAGTTAACACTATCTGTGATTGAAGTAGTATTCGCTGTCATTCAAGAAGCTGTTACCCAGGGTAAGTTCTGGATGTCACCATTCCCCGCTATACTTGTATGTTGAGTTCATTAAAACATTACCTAAGTTATTGTAAAATGCAGTTTCAAAATCCAGTCACTGATAAACACGAACAGGCAACTATACATTTTATGCTCAGAATCATTTTAACATTGATGTTGTTTCCAACACATATAATAAAACTTTAACAGTATGAAAATTCAGGATTTTTGCCTTCCACTAATGGAAAATATGACAGAGCTGGCAATGGTGCTTAACTCAATAAGAGGGAAGAGCTCCAGGGCAAGAACTTGGGTCAAGAGCAGAAACAGAAATTTTCTACAAATTATATATTGATAAACAACTCAGTGTGATTTTACACATTTTATTTATTTGTCCAGATAGACCTGCCCTTTGCCACTTGTGTATGTGTATGGGTCACCAGGCAGAGTGAATGTTAGCAGATCCCCTTCTGGTGACACTGCATCACTGCATGGACTCCATCTTGCTATCTATTTTCATAGGTAACGTTTTTCTGACTAAAGGCAGACACCGGTTCTTCTGAATTTAAAGTCCAGCATGGAGAACTGGAGAATTTAAATGATGACTCACAAACAGTGCCGCCAGACAGATGCACAGCCCAGGCATCCTCCTGAATGTGCATGCTGAGTCTTTCTATTTAAGAGATCTTGGTTTTAGTTTTAGTTATGTGTATGTGAGTGCAGGTGCCTGCATAGACCACAAGGGGTTGGACCTAGAGTTTTAAGAAGATATGAAACAGATGAACAAGGTTCTAGCTCTTCCCCAGATAGAAATGAAGTGGTTGGCATTACTCCATCATGATGTACTGTGCACGTGGACAGCACACATGCAAACACAGAGAAATGATAAGCACGGTTACAAAACTACATTATGTTCCTTCCAGCAGAGCTCAGGTCATTTTTCAGGAAGACTTCATGGCATTGTTCTGTGACTCAGTACTCAGCGCTCACACTGACCCTCTCAGCATCAGCATCAATCATTGTGATCTTCTCTGTGACTTTTACTCCCACATCTGTCTACACACAAACCATGTTGTATAGACACGGTAGAGAACAGTTTACAGAGGAATTGTTGAGAAACCTCTTTCTTAACCCATTTTTTCCCAGTGTGTAGCATGACCAATGCACAGTCTTCCTCTAGATGGATCTCCATCTTCTTACATAAGAAAAACTAAGTTTGTAAAAGTGATTTCTTGGATACAGAAGTTATATCAAAAGCGCTTCACCTCTTAAATCCTAGAAGCAATCTTTGGAAGTGGATACATATGTTCTATCACATTTGAACAAGTAAAATGGAGTCAAAAAACCAATTCATTAACTTCCACACTGTTGCAGTGCTGTACAGGGAATTCAGTGGTCAGAGTCAGAGTAATCCCAGGAGGGAGAATAGACCGGGTTAGTTACGTATTGCAATAACAGTCTCTGAAGGTTATCTATCTCTTATGGCCTCCAGTGCCACACTGATAGAGGCAATAGGAAATCACCTCTTGGGAAGATGAGTGTTATATTTGTTGCTTTCTTTTGCTGTGATAAAATACTATGACCAAATACAACTTGGAAAGGGAAAGGTTTATTTTAGCTTCCTGGCTAGGTAGCCAGGAAGGAACTCAAGGCAGGAACCAGGAAGCAGGAATTAATGCAGAGGTCATGGAGGAGTGCCTCTTACTGGCTTGTTCCTCATAGCTTCTTTAGCCTGCTTTCTTATAGCACCAAGAACCCCCCCAGCTGCCCACCGTGAGCTGAGCCCTCCCATATGAATCATCAATCAAGAGAACATACCACAAGTTTGCCCACAAACTACTCAAGTGAGAGCCTTTTCTCAGTTTAAGTTCCCTCCTCCGCAATGACCCCAGCTTGTGTCCACATAACAATAAAACAAAGCAGTACAAGTCTGATCATTTCATTCTAGGAATAGATGAGACAGCATGAACATAAGGATAATTTTATCTGGACAATTCATTTAGGGGTAGATAGGATGATTTCACTGGAGAATTCATTGAAATATATGAATGCTTCCAAAACATATCCTCTAGTTCCTAATACTGAAGGATGCTGAGCTGCAGGCCTGAACAAATATTCCTAACCCACAGAAGAAGGAGATGGACACACTCTCAAAGACAAACTCTTTCTAATGGTTCAGGAAATAATTAACCCGAAGAGCAAAAGGACACACGCAGAGACTGAAACTGAAGTAAATTTGATGCATTTGTTAGTATTACAAAGTAGCTCCAGGAATCCATCAGATATTTCAAGCTGGTGCAGGAGACAGAAGATACTGCGGGGTTTGGATTTTCATGATTTCTCATCTTTGCTGTCACCCTAAAACTTGATGAAATGGAATAATTCCAGGTATATTAGCGTCAAGACACAACAAAGTCCCTGTGAGAGACAGGTAAAAAGCATCTTCGGGCAGGGGGCTTTAGAGGCCTCCAAGTGCTAATTGCAGGTGTGAGGAATCAGGGGCTCAGTGACAGGAGACAAATAAGGGCCATGGAGATAGCCATTTTCCACCTCACAGTCTCTGTATTTCTAAAAGCAATCACACACACACACACACACACACACACACACACACACACACACACACACACACACCTGTCACATAAAGCTATTCACAAACTCTGAGTGATGATTTACTCCACAGGGGCTACATCCTGGGGAATTTTATGCACAAAGTGAAATGGCTCTTGCCTGAGGGAGCACCCTTTTCATCTAATTCATTGGTTTTATGAGGAAATTGAAAAAAAAAACTTGTATAGGAACATTCTCAGAGGCAAGTTCACAAAAATATTCTATGCAAAGGACAAAAGAGCCATATTTATAAGCAGCCACCATGGAATAAGTGTGCATTATTTCATTAAGATCTCTTAATGCACTCATTAGCTGGGGTATTACTGTAGTCTCACCTTAAAAATTAGGATTGAAGATTTAGGATAATTTTATAATTAGTTCAAATCAATACAACAAAGAGGCTAATTTCTATTTTGTCCAACCCAAAGCAGAAGTTAACTTGTATCGTAGTGTGACATTAAACCCCAGGGAGATCTATAGAAGCCAACTTTGTTTTGTCCACTGTCCTTCACATACATTGTCTGATTTGTTCTGAGACATAGGCCGTTTCTGACTCAGAGGTAAGATCAGCAGCATTGCTGGATGGGGTTACTGAATCACTCAAAATGTAGTGTATAGAAAAGAGCTAAACTCTGAGACATGAAGAAGCAAAAGCTAGGGTCAAAATGTTATAGTCAGACGACAGAAAAGATAAAGCCAAGACAGGAATAAAACCCAGGGATGGGTGGGATGGTTTCCTATTCTCTTCTGTGTTTGTTTAGAGTACAATGTAGAAAAAAAATGTGTCCAGAAGACTTAAATTGCACAACCTCAGAGCTCCACCCAACATTGTCTGTATAAAATCCAGGTCCTTCCTTGGAAAGAAATAGAGATTACTTTCCCATATCAACCCGTCTAATAAGACTAATTAGTAGAGCCAGGCTTCCACAGCTTCATGGATCATGCTTTGCACCGGGACTTGGCTGAGTTGTTTATTATCAAGAGGAAATGGATCAAAAGCAGAGAACATCATTTTATGCAGCAGTGGGATAATATTTACATTGGTCGAAGATCAAGTGCCTGGCCTCCTGGCACTTATCCACACACTTCCTCTCAGGAAGCCATTACAATGCTGAGTGCTGCAGGGAGGCCACTTCGGGCAGTTCCTCTATCAAACACATTGCTGTGTTTTTGACAAAAGGTTTTTGATGAATCCCATGTACTGCTTATTTCTCCTTAAACACACTTTTTGGACTAAGTCCTTTGAGGAAAAGTGATATGAAAGCCTATGATGACCCATAGTTTTTCACCCTGAAGGATCTTTATTTGTTCTAGCTCAATACAAAAGTAGGTGTAACCACTGATCTCTGAGTGCAAGGGTCAAGGGTGTTGCTGTATCCCAGTGCCTAATCAGCTACAGAGGACAATGTTATTACTTGTTAATGGATGTGTAACTACTGGTTAATGACTGCATGCAGAAGACAATGTAGGTACTGGTAAATAGATGCAACTACTGGTTAATGAATGGATGCAGAGAGCAATGTAGGTATTGGTTAATGGATGTAACTATTGGTTAACAGATGGATGCAAATAGTGACATGCTTTCAATAGGTAGAGTCCTGTTTATTCTTTCTTGTAGAAAGCAAAGAAAGAAGCTAGCTGTGGTGTACGAACCCTAATCTCAGCACTTGGGAGGTAAAGTGTAAATATTAAGAACTTTTGGCCAACATGACCTATATAACAATTATAGATAAAGAAGACTATAAAACACATTGAATATCTACTTTGTGTTGTGTCTTATTACAAGGACACAACATATGTAGTTTCTGGGGTTCCCTATCATAGAATAGAAAGAAGACCTTCTATAGACTAAAGACCATCAATCAGCAAATGTCAGAGTGGAGATTTAGATTCACTTCATTCTAGCACTAAAGGCTTGATGGTGTTTGGTTTCCTTTGGCTTTCTCACTATATCTATAGCATCGCTAAAATTTTTGAAATTTACAAAGCACAAAAGTGTGCTGGAAAATGTGAATGTTAAAACAGACAACTAAATTTAGATTGATAAATTTAGATTAAATTTAATGATATAATATAGAGCAACAAAATCACCAATATAGGAATTCCTTGTAGTAATCGGTGAAGACTCAATGTTGGTTATATATAAACCAATGTAATATAATTTTCATGGTTGCCCTGGACAACAGTCCTTCTAAATCCTGCTAGAGTAGGCTCAGCCTTCTGACTGTCTCATGACAGATCTCTTAGATCCTAGACAGTTTATTCTGTGTGACCTGAAATCAATCAGACATTCTTCCATTTATTTAGTTTTCCAGCCCTTAATGAAAGCAAACTCCTCTACTATACTCTGGATTTGCAAAGCTTCTAAGCCTTGGTGCCATGGTCCTTCTCTCCAGGGCTTTCATAGGAAAGTGACAGGGCCATAACCAATTGGAAGTTCCACTCTTACAGGGGACTCATCCATCAGCACCCAGACTTTCCGCAAGTACACAACTATACTGTCATGGAAGGGAAACTGATACATGGAAAAAAAATGGATATGACCAGAGTCTTAGACCAGGCAAAAGTAGGCAAACATTTGAATCCACTACCCCAGGATACAAACAGCTGTTCTGCAGAGAACAATCAAGAAGAATAAACATATCTATCAATTTTTGCTGATACACCTGAGCCCCACTATGTCAAGATGATCTCATGTGGCACTTGCGGATAATTTGTTCTGTTCTCAGGGACCCTGGAGTATGTTGAAAATGGAAGATAGAATGCAAGGCCAATGGGATATCTGACTCATCGATGTGCTGTTAACATTGGTTCAGCAGCAGGAATGAGTGGAAAGATATTGCAAATAGGGCCCAGATGTAAATGCAGCTTGCAAATATATCAGAGGAGACAAGGACATCAAAGGATGTCATCAAAAGATGTCATCCATCAAAGGCTGGAGAGCTCTGTCTGGGAACATATAAGGATCTCCCCAAGAGACAACCTAATCATCAGCATGTTAGCCCTGAGAAGTACACATAGTTCAAAACCATGACTCTTAGAGCCTTGTGCTTTGCTCATTTCTTTCCAGTTTTGGGGGGAGGGAGAATGCCAGCTAGGCCACTTTATTCTCAAAGAGATTAAGGGTTTTTCTAGTTATCAGGTAGAAAGATAGATGGGCTATTGTGGATATTCTCTAACTTGCTTCCAGTGAGTGATGTTTTGTTAAACAGTCTTTTGTTAAGCACTATTTTGTTAAAGACTAACCAAGCAAGACATAGTAAACTTTGATAAACTTTGCTTCATCCACTCATTGAATGTTAACATAGAGATATGAGAAATTTCTGAGAAATTGACTAGCCATGTTGTCTTAGTCAGGGTTTCTATTCCTGCACAAACATCATGACCAAGAAGCAAGTTGGGGAGGAAAGGGTTTATTCGGCTTACACTTCCATACTGCTGTTCATCACCAAAGGAAGTCAGGACTGGAACTCAAGCAGATCAGAAAGCAGGAGCTGATGCAGAGGCCATGGAGGGATGTTCCTTACTGGCTTGCTTCCCCTGGCTTGCTCAGCCTGCTCTTTTATAGAACCCAAAACTACCAGCCCAGAGATGGCCCCACCCACAAGGGGCCTTTCCCCCTTGATCACTAATTGAGGAAATGCCTTAGAGTTGGATCTTGTGGAGGCATTTCCTCAACTGAAGCTCCTTTTTCTGTGATAACTCCAGCTGTGTCAAGTTGACACAAAACTAGCCAGTACACATGTGAAGCATGATCCTTGAGTTTTAGGAGCTTTTCCAAGGAGCTGGATACTCTACAGATAATTCCAAACAATCTCCCCTTTTGATGGACAAAAGAAATACCCCAAAACACAGCATTTGAAGACTCTCACCAGTTTGCAATGGTTTCCTTTATCCATTTCCATAGTCTCCCTCTATAACGTAACAAAACCCCTGTGCTCTGGCGATTCCGTTGATCCACTTCTGTAATCTGAGATAAAACATCAAATGTCATTTCTCCCCTATGATCATGGTTCCACATTCAGGTCAGATGATCTGGTCTCTCTAGGTCTCAGTTTCCCTGTTTTCAGGATGGAAGTGACTACGAAATCCAATCCTGGGGGCTACTGAGAAATGAACATAACCACATACATCCTCAACAAAGAAGCTGGGTGTCTCTCCTCAGTGTTCACTCCCCACTGTATAGTCTAGCATGTACCTATGTGTAAGGTATAGTATAGAGATATTCTAAAACACAGTTCCTTTCTTATTGATACTATTTTGGCTCACTGTTTTAAGATCCAGCCTAGCATTGTGGGGAAAAATGAGGAAGTTGCTCATATTTTTTTTTCTGCAGCCAAGGATCAGACAGCAATGAACATGTGAGACGACCTCTTTCTTTTAACTTTAACAAAATTTATTTTACTATTTCTATTTATTATTATTATTATTATTTTATTACTATTGTTGTGTATATATGGTTGAACACATGCCATTGTGTATATGTGGTGGGGCATAAGAAGACAATTTTAAATAATGAGTTGTCTCCTTCCATCATGGAACATGAGGACTAACTTTAGATTATCAGGCTTCCTTGGCAAATATTTTACCTATGAGCCATCTCAACTGCCCTCTAGAACAAGTTTCGACCCCCAGGAATCCAAAAATTCCTAACAGATGGGGAAGAATACAGACAGATGAGCTAAGCAGTGGTGAAGAGATGCTCAGATACATGGGGAATATGGAGAAAGACCTGAGCTCAGGAGAGTGGAGTAGGAGCAGAAGGCTGTCTACTGAGAAATGATACTCTATTGGGAATCTGCTTGAAGATGTGGACATAGCAGCAGACTGAAAAGGAGCACCTTATACAGAAGCACAAAGCTACTGATAATTGCTCCCCCATGCCTCGCCACCCTGGGCTTGTTTCCCATATTGGTACTGGATCTGAGAGCTTGGCTCCTCTGGCTCTGGCCCTGGCTCTGGCTCTGGCCTCACACTCATCTGTCTTTTCTGCTTCCTGCCACGTCCAAGTATCCCAAGCCAGCTGTGTAGCTTCAGGCTCACCTTGGGAATCAGCCATCCATCTCAGCTTATCAGGCCTGGAAATCAGATTTTCTATGATTCCATAAAATAAAAATATTGTCGGACTCAGTTGGTCCTTGGACCTGAAACTTCATTCAGAGAGTCCACAAACCCACTGTGACAATTGCTTCACCACACTGTGCTACCCTGCTGCTTTCCACCTTCACGAGAAGCTCCCCCTCCCGTGTCTCAGTGGGCATCCTGTGGTTTCTTCCTCTGCAGCAGCAAGTATCCTGCATCCAACCTAACAGGGACATTCTTTTCAACTCCACTCTTCAGGCTCACCATATGGACTACCAATAGAGCTTCTTCTTGACTCTGCCCTCTTAAGCCTTCTACATAACAGTCTTACTCATCACTACCAACTTTGTACAGATGTATGGCATTGCCCAGAGACCACTTACTGTGGTATTCAATTTTTCTTGTTCCATTTTCTATTCTCAAGTATCTGTCATAAGTTCCTACCACAGGCAATAAGAGACTGTAAAGATTGGTTCAGAACATCACCTTACACTGGGAATGAAGAAGCATGCTTTCCTTGCTAGCCTCAACAAGTCATTATGATGTCACCTCATATAAGTCATTTAGTCTCACTGAAACAATAGTGAGAAAACTATTACATAGTTTTACAGGCATTTATTTGGTGGTGGAGGGAGGGGAGAGGCACATACAAAAGCATACAAATGGAGG